>NW_027513624.1:0-162929 GCF_048772815.1 Callospermophilus lateralis
GGAGGCAATGTGGGTTTCAGTTCATTCAGGAACCATTAAATGGTGAGGAAGCTAATTTCAAGGAAATCTCTGGAGCACTCTTACAGGCAAGTCTACCCAAAAAGTGGCCAAAAAGTCAGATGAAGCCAGGCCCATTGAGGTCTACAAAGCGAGGTCCATGTGTGTTTTGAATCTCAATTATGCCTGCCAAGTCTTTCAGAATAAAATCATTTAATATCCTGGCTGAGATTCCCAGTGTTCTGTGGAAAGCCACCCTGGGCCTAGATCCCAGGTTTCAACGGCAACTCTCATGCCTGGCCTCCTAAAATCCCAACACAATTCATGGGAGTACTTCTCTGAGGTCAGTTAAAGAACTCAGTCTCTAAGGGGAATCACACCAGAGTTCAAGCCCAGGTGGACCCAGACAACGCTTCCAACCGCGACACAAATGAAAACAATTAAAACCAAAATACTCCCACATGGCCCTCTTCTTCTTTCATATAGTCACTCATCATAACCTCTGGCTGGAGTTTTCCATGAGGGACGCAGACCAAGAAAGTTTCCAAAATAAGCTTCCTTGCACCTCCTTTGCCTAATTTTAGGGTGGCCTGGACACCCTTCCTGTGAACCAGGAGTGATCAAATAGGCCTGCCCTTAATACTGCTTCACTTCTCCAATTTGAGGCTCTCTGACTGTGTGGTCTAGATTCTTTATGTGAATTGGAGTCATCAGAAAAACCAAGCACCTCTGTAGAGATTTGAAGAACTCATTTCCCCCAAAGGATCCCTATTCTCACTTGATCGATTTCAGAAACCTCACAGAGGAAGGCAATCGAATTCATGCACATTGACTGAACGTTTTGCCATTTTTGTTTAGATGCACATATGGGATCTTTCTTTACATCCATCAGGTGCTGAGAATCTAAGCCACAGCCTAACACAGGGCAAAGGGCCTGAACCAGACAGATCTTTTTCCAAGGCAATTAAGCAAAGAGCCAGAGGTGATGCACATTCATTTGCATTTGAAAACTGTTTTCTTCAGGCTTCACAAAGGGGTTGCATGAGACAAAGACCTTCCTGACATTCAGGGCAACAGAACAATAGGTAAGCAAAAGGACCAAAGCAGGGTGTCTCCACTGAGACTTTCCTGGTCACACTGATATCTGAGTTTTCTTAGATGCTTGCCATTCCCTTCAGGTTTCCAGTACATGGCCATGTCAAAGACCTTGGAGTTGGTACATATCTTGGACACAAAATCATGAGCCTATTCTTGAGAGTGGCCAGAATTCAGGAAGAAAACAGGGACTTAGGAAGGTATTAGGTGTTGCCCATGCATAAGGCAAGCCACACTCCATTTATAAATTGGGCAGGATGAATGCTGGGAAGCTTTATACTAGACAGGACACATCCATTGTTGCATTCTCTTTT
The DNA here is from genome assembly GCF_048772815.1 of Callospermophilus lateralis. Classification (NCBI taxonomy): domain Eukaryota; kingdom Metazoa; phylum Chordata; class Mammalia; order Rodentia; family Sciuridae; genus Callospermophilus; species Callospermophilus lateralis. The sequence goes on from NW_027513624.1 coordinate 1,407, forward strand.
CTCATGTCTACAACCATAGACACAGTGGGATACACAGACATGGAAACACTTACCTCGTCAGACGACTTACTAGAAACAGTTCACTCCAAAACAAACAAACCGCCATTCCTACCTATTCTCAGAACATGAGACAAACCACAAACCCACACTCACTTCCAAAAAGGCACCTCCTTCCCTAAGTAGGTCTGTGACTAACCAGAGTGTCCTCTGACTGCTGCACCATACTATGTTCCCCCGAAATGGCCTGTCCTCTCTCAGATCTGTTTTCCTTGGCCAACTCTGTGAAGTTGTCAGTCAGGAAAAAGTGGTGAGCCACTACCTGCTTTCTCAGGAAATGTCCCTCTTCAGAGCTCTGCAGGCATTAGGTAATACTCACATCAGTAGGTACCAAGAATGACTGACTCTATCTTTGGTAAATCCAAACAAGTGAGTCCACTGGGACTGGGACTGGGACTGCCTCTGGGTGCCTGGCTTCTTGGATACCAAGTTCAGAGATTTCCATCACCAAGGAAATAAAGTATGTCACTTTTTTTGGAATTGAATGAGTTGATTGCCTTGCAACCACTTTGTCCTAACAGTTGCTTCTAAGGGTCCCATGAGATGGAGGCTTTCCCTATTTTCTGTGACACTTTCAAAAGTTAGAATGGCATATCAACCATAGTCACCCATGAAGAGCTCTCCACACAGGCCTAGATCTCAGTTTCCAAGGGCAACTTTCATGTATGGCCTATTAAATCCCAACAAAATTCATGGCAATGCTTCTCTGAGTTCAGTTCCACAACTCAGTCTTTAAGGGGAATCACACCTGAGTTCAAGCCCAGGTGGACCCAGTCATTTTTTCCAATGCCACACAAATGACCAAAATTAAAACCAAAACACTCCCACATGTCCCTCATCTTATTCATATAGTCACTCATCTTAACCTCTGGCTGGAGGTTTCCATGAGGGGTACAGCCCAAGACAATGTCCAAAATCAGCTCGTTTGCCCCTCATTTGCCTTAAGTCAGGGTGGCCTGGGCTCCGTTTCTGTGAACCAGGAATGATCAAATAAGCCTTCCATTAATACTTCTGTGTTTGTCCATTTTGAGGCCTACTGATTTTAGATATCGATTCTTTAGGTGATTTGGAGTCATGCGAAAACACAAGCACCTCTGCAGGGCTTTGAAGAACTCATTTGACCCAAAGAATCCCTATTCTCACTTGATGGAGTTCAGGACCCTAACAGAGGAAGGGAAGAGACTTCATCCACAATGAATGATTTTTTTGCCCTTATGGTTTTGGATGCAAATATGGGATCATTCTTTAGATCCATCAGGTGCTGAGAATCTAAGTCACAGCCACACACATGGCCAAGAGGCTGATTCAGACACATCCTTTCCCAAAGCAATGAAGCAAGAAGCCACAGGTGGTGCCCATTTCCATTTGAAAACTGTTTTCTTCAGGCTTCACAAAGGGGTGGCCTGAGGCAAAGACCTTCCTGACATTCAGTACAACACAACAATAAGTAAGCAAAATGCCCAAAGCAGGGTTTCTCCACTGAGACTTTCCTGGTCACACTGATATCTGAGTTTTCTGAAATGCTCGCCATTCTCTTTAGCTATCCAGTACATGGCCATGTCACAGAGCTTGGAGGTGGTACATATTTTGGACACAAAACCAAGAGCCTATTCTGGAGAGTGGCCAGAATTCAGGAAGAAAACAACAACTTAGAAAGATAGCAGGTGTTGCACATCGATAAGACAAGCTGCCGTCCATTCATATATTGGGCAGGATGAATTATGGGAAGATTTATACTAGACAGGACACATCCATTAATGCATTCTCTTTTCTAATGTCTACAACAACAGACACAGTGGGATACGCAGACACAGAAACACTCGCCTAGTCAAACGACTTACTAGAAACTGTCCACTCCAAACCAAAAAACCGCCTTTTCTATCTATTCTCAGAACATGAGACAAAACAACAAACCCACATCCACTCCCACAAAGGCACCTCCTTCCCCCAAGTAGGTCTTTGACTATCCGGAGTGTCCTCTGACTGGTGGGTCATACTATGTTTCCCTGAAATGGCCTGTATTCTCTCAGATCTTGTTTTCTTGGCCAACTCTGTGAAGATGTCAGGAAAAAGTTGTGAGCCACTACCTGTTTTCTCAGGAAAGGTCCCTCTTCAGAGCTCTCCTGGCATTTGTCCATCCACACATCAGTAGGTACCAAGAAAACTGACTCTGTCCTTGGTAAATCCAAACAAGTGAGCCCACCTGGACTGAGACTGGGACTACCTCTGGGTGCCTGGCTTCTTGGATACCAAGTTCAGAGAGTTCCATCACCAATGAAATGAGGTATGTCACTTTCTTTGGAACTGAATGAGGTCACTGCCTTGGCAACCACTTTGTCCTAACAGTTGCTTCCAAGGGTAACATAAGATGGATGTTGCCCCTACTTCCTGTGACACTTTCACAACGTAGAATGTATAGCAACCATAGGCACCCGGGAACAGCTCTACACACAGGCCTGGTTTGATCCATCTTCTCTACAAAAAGAAGAGAGAGGCTGATTCAGACACATCCCTTCGTCCTGACCAGGTTGTTTGCCATGGAAGATACTTTTGCTCTCTCAGGTCCTTCATACCTGCCTATAACTTCTCCAGGTATCATTTCTGCATGGACATTTGAGGTTCTCAGCAGGTGGAAGGTCCCCAACTTTCCTGTATTATAAGAACCACTCTGTCCCTGCTCTTCTGTAAAATTAGATTGAGGGAACAGTGTATACTTAGAGAAAAAAACAGGTTTGATTTGGGTTACGAATCATTCTGTGTGGTGAATAATGGTATTGGAAACCTGTGATATTTACAAGAATATAGAGGTAAAATATAAGTATGAAAACAGAAATCTAGGTATCATTTGAAGCTCAGAAGGGTTTTGCCCTTGATTTGGATACTTAGCTTTGAATTATGTTCTGCAAAGATATCTCAGATAATAAGATATACAATGGCATGAGACCATGTACCTTGGATGATTGAATTTAGAAGAGAACATCCAGTCAAAAATTGATAGTCGGTTGTATTAGGAAGATAGTCGGTAGCTTTAGAAAGAAGAGTGAGTATAGGATTTGGACCAAAAGTTCTTTAGCAATAGGGTTTTGGTTATAGAGTGAATGTAAATGTCAGCACATATGAAGAGTCAGTCACTATGATGAACTGGGTAAAATATGTAGAAAAGCTGATATCAATAGAAACATTACAAAATCATGCAAAGTATAAAGTGAGTGATAGAATTAGACATTTTCAACAGGGTTAAGTTTGAATATATAAATTAAGAAGAAACAAATATGTAGTCACCAATAGGATTGACAATTGACAGCATTAGGCAACCTGGATATGGATGTTTTTAGTAATCCATGTTCACTTTCCATTTAGGCTTTGGGACAATCATAAGTGTGACGTTCACATTTTTTGTCCAGAATATTACTGTAATAATGAGGTGACATGAGTATTTCTTTCACCATTTCTGGGAGCAATATATTGAAGATGTAAAATTAGAATCGGGGGTACAGAGAGGTGTACCCTGTGTCTATGAACATACAGATAAAGCATGAATAGACCATACTGTGAATAAATAATATAACTTTTTTTCAACTTTAAATAATGAATTGAACTGATATCTGAAAAATTACAGGAAATCCTATATTGATATACAATCATTCATTTCAACCAGTTATACATCTAATGGAAATATTAGTATTTTGGTTCATCATGAAGAGTGTGTGAGTTTTGCTTCAAAATGATTATGAAAATCAAAAATTATTTGTTTGGAACGAAACCTCATGAAAAGACCAGTCAAGAAACCGTGACAATACATGTGTTCTGAAGCAAGAAGTGATTAAAGTTGAAACAAATGCCTATAAATTTGTGAACTTGTGGATGAAATGTATATCCTATGATGTGCAAAAACTGAGGAAACAATAATTTACCAGTGTCAAATACAAATGACTGACAAATTGCATATCGTGTCCCATAGGAGTCTACTTGCATTGATGTTAGACTGGGTCAGTTACTGTAGAATAATTAGGATTTGTATGCACCATTCACTGAAATTAGTTTTCAGTACTAGGAAACAAATATGTATTTCAGGTGGATGAATATTTCTGAGAAAAATCTTGTGAAAAGTTGATTATAAATCCACATACATGAACATGAATGAATTTAGAGAGTGTATATTAGACACATATATTTCATATTATGAAAAATCTGGAGAGTATATATATACACACACACACACAAACACACACACAAAACACTCACAGACATTAAAAATTAGCAATATAAATGCCAATCGAAATTCATCAGTAAATATATATCATCCACAGATGCAAAAATATTTATTTTACTGAACATGAATTTATGTATAATGTTGTTCTACTAGGAAGCTCCCCTATAGGTTGAATTTTCAGTTCCAACAGCGTTTAGGAGGAGTGAACTCTTCTCACAGTTTGTATGTGCCAAGTCAGCCACCTCACAAAAATGTACGTGTGATACCTGGTAGGATTCTATATGTGCATATAAATATACAACTGTGAATAGGCAAAGAGAAAGGGAAACAAGAATTCTCGTATTTGTTAACTTTAAAAACTCATGGAGAACTTCTTCTATTAAAAATTGACTAGATTTATAACTTTAACCTTATATAATGCAAAAGGCAAGTTCAACTTTTCAACATGCCTCTAATGAACTGCTTGTATTTCTGTAGGTTTGGGTTATTTTTCTCTATCATATTAGGATGAGTTGTCTGAGTCTAGTAGGTATGGGATAGTGTCAGGGATTCAGTATTTCAAAAGGAAAATTGGAAAATGAATCCAATTTGTATGCAAATATATGCTGCACAAATATCCTCCCACTCTCATCCAGAACAATGCCTTGACATTACTTCACCCCAAGTAAGACACAATTAGAGGAGAAGAGTTAAAAAATCAGTGAATACATATCTGGAATGGAAAATGATCAGGAGTTCACAACCTTGGAGGTCGTAGAGGAGTTTCCAAAAGTAAGGGACAGGGTAAACACTCCACAAACATGGAGCTCTGCTGGCCTAAAAACTTTTTGAGAGACTGCCTCTGAGGTTGGGCACTTGAAATATATGTTGTTGTCAGGAGATTTGGCTTCCTTTGTAGTGACACCATCAAAGCTGATTCTGCATCTATGAGACCTGGAGGACATGGTTTCTGATATTTCAATGAACCTGAGGCAGCAGCGCTGATTTTTTTCTTTTTAGGTAAATTGTGGCCTCTGGGTGCTAAGTGTCTCCCCGTTGGACTGTGAAGCCATTTAGTCCTCTTACACTTTTTGTAGGGTTTTTGCTGCTGCACTGGGAGTTTGGTATTTGCTTCATGAAATAGAAGAAGTTCAACTGGGACACAGTTCTGGAGGGAATTCTGTCACGTGTGGTGGGTCAGGGTCTGCAGGAAAATGCACCAACCCTGCTTCTATCCCCCAAAGCTTGCCCCATTGCATCCTTGTCCATAGCAACCTGATTCTGAACATTGCCCTGAATTCTCTCCATATAACAAGATGCCTTTACTTATAAGGGTCTGCTGGCTGCACCCTTTAAGCCAAAAGCCATTTGGAAGCCAATGGAAGATCCACATTGCCCCAACACAGATGTTTTATCACACTCTTGCCCACCACAACTCTAGCCCCACTTCTCAGCAGGCTGCAACCTACTGGCACCTCTGTTCTACACTATTTTCATAAAACCCAGTCAAGCAAGGCACTGTCTGGTACATCCATGATCAGCAGCAGGACACCGAAATGTTCCCTAGTGCCACCTAGTCATGGGTATTTCAAAAATTTCATGGTATTTATCTAGACATTTTTCAAGGATAAAGCTGGAGGCACTGTGGGTTTCAATTCATTCAGGAACCATTAAATGGTGAGGAAGATTATTTCAATGAGAGCTCTGGAGAACCCTCACAGGCAAGGCTTCCCAAAGAGTGGCCAAAAGGTCACATTAAGCCAGGCCCATTGAGGTCTACAATATGAGGTCTAAGTGTGTTTTGACTCTCAACTATGGCTGCCAAGTCTTTCGAATGAAATCATGTGATACCTTGGCTGAGATTCCCAGTGCTCTGTGCAAAGCCACTCTGGGCCTAGATCTCAGTTTCCAAGGGTGACTCTCATACATGGCCTCTTAAATCCCAACACAATACATGGCAATACTTTTCTGAGGTGAGTTTCTGAACTCAGTCTCTAAGGGGAATCACACTAGAGTTCAAGCCCAGGTAGACCCAGTTATGTCTTCCAACCGCCACACAAATATCCACAATTAAATCCAAAACACTCCCACATGGCACTCATCTTCTTCCATATAGACACTCATCATTACCTCTGGCTGGAGGTTTCCATGAGGGGTGCAGCCCAAGAAAGTGTCCAAAATAACCACCCTTGCCCATCATTTGCCTAAAATCAGGGTGGCCTGGACATCCTTCCAGTGAACAAGGAGTGATCAAATAGGCCGGCCATTAAGATGGCACTGCTTCTCCAATTTGAGGCCTACTGACTGTGGGGTTTAGATTCTTTATGTGAATTGGAGTCATGAGAAAAACCAAGCACTTATGGGCTATCCTCTGCAGGGTTTTGAGGAACACATTTGAACCAAATAATCACTATTCTCACTTGATGGATGTCAGGAACCTTACAGAGGAATGCGAGAGACTTTATCCACAATGAATGCTTTTTTGTCCATTTTGGTTTTGGATGCACACATGGGATCCTTCTTTAGATCCATCAGGTGCTGAGAATCTAAGCCACAGCCTCACACAGGGCCAAAAAGCTGATTCAGACACATCCCTTTCCAAAGCAATTAAGCAAAGAGCCACAGGTGATGCCCTTTCATTTCTATTTGAAAACTGATTCTTTTGGATCTACAAAGGTGTGGCCTGAGGCAAAGACGTTCCTGACATTCAGGGCAACAGAACAATTGGTAAGCAAAAGGCCCAAAGCAGGGTTTCTCCATTAGAATTTCCTGGTCACACTCATATCTGTGTTTTCTGAGATGCTCCCATTCCTTTCAGCTATCCAATACATGGCCATGTCACAGAGCTTGGAGGTGGTACATATTCTGGACACAAAACAATGAGCCTATTCTGGAGAGTGGCCAGAATTCAGGAAGAAAACAGGAACTTAGAAAGATTATAGGAGTTGCTCACCCATACGTCAAGCCGCAGTCCATTCATAATTGGGCAAGATAAATCTTGGGAAGCTTTCTACTAGTCAGGACACATCCAATGATTCATTCTCTTTTCTAATGTCTAAAACCACGGACACAGTGGGATACACAGACAAAGAGACACTGACTGACCTTGTCAAACGACTTACCAGAAACACTTCACTCCAAACCAAACAAACCGCCTTTCCTACCTATACTCAGAACATGAGACAAAACCTCAAACCCACACCCACACACACAAAGGCAGCTCCTTCCCCCAAGTAGGTCTGTGACTATCAGGAGTGTCCTCTGACTGGTGGGCCATACTATGTTCTGATGAAATCGCCTGTCCTGTGTCAGATATGGTCTCCTTTGCCAAATCTGTGAAGTTGTCACTAGCCAGCAGTGAGCCACTACCTGCTTTCTCAGGAAAGGCCTCTCTTCAGAGCTTTCCTGACATTTGTCCATCCTCACATCAGTAGATACCAAGAAAGACTGACTTTGTCCTTGTTAAATCCAAACAAGTGAGACCACTGGGACTGGGACTGGGACTGGGTCTGCGTGCCTGGCTTACCGGATCCCAAGTTCAGAGAGTTCCATCACCAAGGAAGTGAGGTGAGATTACTTCCTTCAGGAATTTAATGAGGTCACTGCCTTGGCAACCACTTTGTCCTAACAGTTGCTTCCAATAGTCCTATGAAATGGAGGCTGCCCTTACTTTCTGTGACACTTTCACAAGTTAGAATGGTATATCAACCATAGGCACCCAGAAACAGCTCTCCACACATGCCTGGTTTGGTCCATCTTCCCTACATTAAGAAGAGAGAGGCTTATTCAGACACAACCCTTCATCCTGGAAAGGTTGTTTGCGATGGAAGATGACATTTGCTCTCTCAGGTCCTTCATAGCTGCCTACATCTTCTCCATGGATCAAATCTGCATGGACCTTTGAGGTTTTCAGCAGGAGGAAGATCCCCTACATTCCTGTATTGTAAGGCAAACTCTGTCCCTGCTCTTCTGTAAAGTTAGATTGAGGGAAGAGTGTATGGTTACGGTTAATAACATGTTCGATTTGGATTACGAATCATTCTGCAGGATGATTAATATTATTGGGAACCTGCAATATTTATAAGATTATAGAGGTGAAATATAAGTATGAAAACAGAAATCTCGGTAAGATTTGAGTCCAGTAGGGCATTAGGCCCTTGATTGGGATACTTAGCTTTAATTACGTTCTACACAGATGTCTCAGATAAATCAATAATCAATGGCATAGGACCTTATACCTTGGATGTTTGATTTTAGAAGAGAACATCCACTCAAATTGAGATAGTCGGTGGGATTAGAAAGAGAGTCGGTAGGTTTATAAAAAAGAGTGAGTATAGGATTTGGACAAAAAGTTCTGTAGCAATAGGGTTTCAGTTATAGAGTGAATGTAAATGTCAGCACATGTGAAGAGTCAGTCACAGTGATGAACTGGGGAAAATATGTAGGAAGGAAAATATCAATAGAGACATTACGAAATGAGGCAATTATACAGTGAGTGAGAGGATTAGACATTTTCAACAGGGTTGAGATTGAATACACAATCTTAGGAAGAAACAAATATGTAGTCACAAATAGGAATGACATTTGAAAGCATTAGGCAACCTGGACATGGATGTTTTTAGTAATCCATGTTCACTTTCCATTTAGGATTTGGTACAATCATAAGTGTGACCTTTGCATTTTGTGCCCAGAAAATTATTGTGATAAAATATATATGTAGATCATATGATGTGTAATTCTTCCACCATTTCTGGGAGCAATATTTGAAGACATATAAATTAGTATTGGGGGTACAAATTGGTGTACCCTGTGTCTATGAATATAGACATAATGCATGAATAGACCATGGTGTGAATAAATAATATAACTGTTTCCACTTGAAATAATGGATTGAATTGATATCTTAAAATATATAAGAAATCATATATTGACACACAATCATTCACTCCAACCAATTATATATATAATGGTAATCTTTGAGTTATTGTTTATCATGAAGTGTGTGTGAGTTTTGTTTCAAAAGTGATTATGGAAATCGAAAATAATGTGTTTGGAAAGAAGTCTCATGAAAAGATCAGTCAAGAAATATGGAGGAATCCATACGTTCTGAAGCAGGAAGTGATTGAAAGTGAAACAAATGCCTATAAATTTGCTAAGTTGTGAATGAAATATATATCCTGTGATGTGCATAAACTGATGAAATAGTATTGTACCAGTGTTGAATAAAAATGAACGTCAAAATACACATCATGTCCCCTAGGAATCTACTTGCATTGATGTTAAACTGGGTCAGTTACCGTAGAAATATTAGGATTGCATGCATTATTCACCGAAGTTAGTTTTATATTTCTCATTTTTATTTATGGTTGTTGAAAACATTACATAGTTCTTGTTATATCATATTTCACACTTTGATTCAAGGGGGTTATGAACTCCCATTTTTACCCCGTATACAGATTGCAGAATCATATCAGTTACACATCCATTGATTCACATATTACCATACAAGTGTCTGTTGTATTCTGCTGCCTTTCCTATCCTCTACTATCCCCCCTCCCCTCCCCGCCCCTCCCCTCTTCTCTCTCTACCCCCTCTACTGTAATAAATTTCTCCCCCTTGTATTATTTTTCCCTTTCCCCACACTTCCTCTTGTATGTAATTTTGTATAACCCTGAGGGTCTCCTTCCAATTCAGAGCAATTTCCCTTCTCTCTCCCTTTCCTTTCCACCTCTCATCCCTGTTTAATGTTAATCATCTTGTCATGCTCTTCGTCCCTCCTCTGTTCTTTGTTACTCTCCGTATATCAAAGATGTCATTTGGCATTTGTTTTTAGGGATTGGGTAGCTTCACTTAGCATAATCTGCTCTAATGCCACCCATTTTCCTACAAATTCTATGATTTTTTTCACTTTTCAATGCAGAGTAATACTCCATTGAGTATAAATGCCACAGATTTTTATCCATTTATTTATTGAAGGGCATCTAATTTGGTTTCACAGTCTTGCTGTTGTGAATCGTGCTGCTATGAACATCGATGTAACAGTGTCCCTGTAGCATGCTCCTTTTAGGTCTTTAATGAATAGACCGAGTAGGGGAATAGCTGGGTCAAATGGTGGTTCTATTCCCAGCTTTCCAAGAAATCTCCCTACTGCTTTCCAATTTGGCTGCAGCAATTTGCAGTCCCACCAGCAATGTACAAGTGTACCTGTTTCCCCACATCCTTGCAAGCACTTGTTGTTGTTTGACTTCATAATGGCTGCCAATCTTACTGGAGTGAGATGGTATCTTAGGGTGGTTTTGATTTGCATTTCTCTGACTGATGGAGATGTTGAGTATTTTTTCAGGTACTTGTTGATTGATTGTATGTCCTCATCTGAGAAGTGTCTGTTGAGGTCTTTGGCCCATTTGTTTATTGGGTTATTTGTTATCTTATTGTCTAATTTTTTGAGTTCTTTGTATACTCTGGATATTAGGGCTCTATCTGAAGTGTGAGGAGTAAACATTTCTTCCCAGGATGTAGGCTCCCTATTTACCTCTCTTATTGTTTCTTTTGCTGAGAAAAAAATCTTTTTAGTTTGAGTAAGTCCCATTTGTTGATTCTAGTTATTAACTCTTGTGCTATGGGTGTCCTTTTGAGGAATTTGGAGCCCGACCCCTCAGTATGTAGATCGTAAGCAAATTTTCCTTCTATCAGACGCTGTGTCTCTGATTTGATATCAAGCTCTTTGATCCATTTTGAGTTAACTTTTGTGCATGGCGAGAGAAAGGAATTCAGTTTTATTTAGTTACATATGGATTTCCAGTTTTCCCAACACCATTTGTTGAAGATGATATCCTTCCTCCATTGCATGCTTTTAGCCCCTTTATCAAATATAAGATAGTTGTACTTTTGTAGATTGGTTTCTGTGTCCTCTATTCTTTACCATTTGTCCACCCGCCTGTTTTACTACAGGTACCATGCTATTTTTGTTACTATTGCTCTGTAGTATAGTTTGAAGTCTGGTATCGCTATACCGCCTGATTCACACTTCCTGCTTAACATTGTTTTTGCTATTCTGGGACTTTTATTTTTTCATATGTATTTCATGATTGCTTTCTTTATTTGTACAATAAATGCCTTTGGGATTTTGATTGGCATTGCATTAAACCTATAGAGAAATTTTGGTAATATCACCATTTTGATGATGTTAGTTCTGCCTATCCATGAACATGGTATATTTTTACATCTTCTAAGATCTACTTCTATTTCTCTCTCAAGTGTTCTGTAGTTTTCATTGTATAAGACTTTCACCTCTTTTTAGGTTGATTCCCATTTTTTTTAGGATATTGTGAATGGAGTGGTTGTCCTCATTTCCATTTCAGAGGATTTGTCGCTGATATAGAGGAATGCCTTTGATTTATGCGTGTTGATTTTATATCCTGCACTTTGCTGAATTCATTTATTAGCTCTATTAGTTTCTTTGTAGACCCTTTTGGGTCTGCTAGGTATAGAATCATGTCATCTGCAATAGTGATAATTTAAGTTCTTCTTTTCCTATTTTTCTGCCTTTAATTCTTTCATCTTTCTAATTGCTCTGGCCAGTGTTTCGAGAACTATATTGAATAGAAGTGGTGATAGAGGGCATCCCTGTCTTGTTCCAGATTTTAGAGGGAATGACTTCAATTTTTCTCCATTCAGAATGATGCTAGCTTGAGGATTAGCATAGATTGCTTTTACAATATTGAGGTATGTTCCTGTTATTCCTAGTTTTTCTAGAGTTCTGAACATTAAGGGATGCTGTACTTTGTCGAATGGTTTTTGTGCATCTCTCGAGATGATCATATGGTTCTTATTTTTAAGTCTATTGATGTGGTGAATAACATTTATTGATTTTCGTATATTGAACAAGCCTTGCATCCCACAGATGAATCTTACTTGATCATGGTGCACAATTTTTTTAATATGTTTTTGTATCTGATTTGCCAGAATTTAATTGGGGATTTTTGCATTGAGGTTCATTAGAGATATTGGTCTGTAGTTTTCTTTCTTTGAAGTGTCAATGTCTGGTGTAGGAATCAGGGTGATATTGGCCTGGTAGAATGAATTTGGAAGATCTCCCTCTTTTTCAATTTCCTGAAATAGCGTGAAAAGTATTGGTATTAGTTCAAATTAAAGGGTTTGTAAAACTCTGCTGTATACCCAAAAGGTCCTCTTCTTTTCTTACTTGGTAATCTTTGGATGGTTTCTTCTATTTCCTCAATTGATATTGGTCTGTTTAGGTTGTCTATATCCTCCTGACTCAATCTGGTCATATCATATGACTTAAGAAATTTTTCGATGCGTTCATTATCTTCTATTATATATTGGAGTATAAGGATTCAAATTAATTTCTGATTATCTTCTGTATTTCAGAAATATCTGTTGTGATTGCTGTGGGGTAACAAATAACTTGTGTAGATTGATACAGCAGGAGTGGAAGCCGTTTATTGTAGGATCTGAGCGATATTTATACATTTTATATAGCTTATCTAATTAGCATAAAATAGATACAGCAGTCAACCAATAAGGAATCTCCACACTTAATGGCTTGCTTTTGTTACTTCACAAACCACTTTCTCAGGCATTTGGCCAGGCGCCATCCAGACTTGTTTACAGACTCTAACATTTCTCTGGCAAAATACCAGGTGCCATCCTGACTTGTTTATCAACCTTAACATTTCCCCCTTTTGTTTAATTTAAATAACGAACATAGTGTTTTTTGCAGAAACACCATAAATAACCTGTTAGAAACAGAAAGGGAGGATACAAAATGTTAAAATTCCAAGCTAATTGATGGCTCCATGCTAGATGCCCTTGGAAAAATTATACCAGCAATGACACCGTTAGCAAAGATACTGAGTTACAATTTGTTGTAGATTACAGTTTGTTGGCTCAGTCCAGATAAAGCAGTGTCTCAATAGATTAACTCTCAGTCCAGGTAAATCACAGTCCAGGTAAATTCTGCAGGCAGCTATCTTAAGTTGTATCAGCAGAAACAGCAACAGCTCCGAAGTCTCCTCGGGTTCTCAACTGAAGTTTTCTCAGATTTTCAGCAACATTGTAAATTCTTTCACCTTTGTTTCTACCGTCAGTGGGAGGAAGGCTGGAACTCCGAATGGCTAAAGAAAATCCTGTAGCATTCTACTAAGAAAACAACCTTTTGAACAATTTAGTACATTATCTCAAGGTTTTTTACATTTGAAATAAGCCTTAATAGTACTCATTACTCATCAGGCTCCAGGTGTGGGAGAACCATTGTAGTTACTGGCCTTGGAAATGATCAAACTTCAGGGAAGCCAGTAGCGTCTTCTGCCAGCTGTAGCATCCCGGGCAGCCCCAGATGGCCCTGGGGAGAGTCCCAGACTCAAACTGCTTCTGGGCACAGGGAGAAAAACCTGCAAGACTGTGCCTCCAGGTCAGGTCTAGATTTGGGCTCACAGTGTGCGATCCACTCCCCTGGGCAGGGGGGCGGGGAAGAGCCCACAACTGCTGCTTGAAAAATTTTTGTTGGGCCATGATCGGCTTGGGCAGGTGACAGCTGCCTTGTCAATTCACTCACCCTCTGGTATCGAAAAGTATTCAGTAATAGCCTTTCGCTGCAACTTTTTTCCTGATAATTCTTCTTCTGATCATTCTTTTTCTTTCTGACTAGAGTTTCTGGGCTTTTATCAACACATGCCCTAACTATTCTTGGTTCCACTGGGGTGCCTTTTTCCCTTATCAATTTACTTCTCACCTCTTCCATATTTTAATCACAAAGACAATACAACATTTCAAGAAAAAACAAGACACAAACATACTGCATCAATCTTCTTCATTTTCTCGAAATGGCCATTTTTCCTATCGCCCTATTTGCCTAGGGACGAGCAGATTGCTCTCTTCCTATCTATGGATGGGCAGCTTTTATCGTCACTTACCCCCGAGTGGCCCGGGGCTCCCCGTAAAGGGCCACCATCTGCCGGGGGGTTACAAATAACTTGTGTAGATTGATACAGCAGGAGTGGAAGCCGTTTATTGTAGGATCTGAGCGACATTTATACATTTTACATAGCTTATCTAATTAGCATAAAATAGATACAGAAGTCAACCAATAAGAAATCTCCTCACTTAATGGCTTGCTTTTGTTACTTCACAAACCACTCCCTCAGGCATTTGGCCAGGCGTCATCCAGACTTGTATACAGACTCTAACATTTCTCCTGCAAAATACCAGGTGCCATCCTGACTTGTGTATAGACGTTAACATGTGATATTGTCTTTTTCATCCCGTATGCTAGTAATTTGAGTTCTCTCTCTTCTTATCTTCATTAGCATGGCTAAGGGTCTGTCGATTTTATTTTTTTTTCAAAGAACCAACTTTTAGTTTTCTCAATTTTTTCAGTTGTTTCTTTTGTTTCGATTTTATTAATTTCAGCTTTGATTTTAATTAAATCTTACCTTCTACTTATTTTGCTGTTGTTTTCCTCTTCTTTTTCTAGGATTCTGAGAAGAAGTATGAGATCATTTATTTGTTGTTGTTTTTTTCTTTTTTTAAGGAATGAAATCCAAGCAATGAATTTTCCTCTTAGAACTGATTTCAATGTGTCCCATAGATTCCTATATGTTGTGCCTTTGTTTTTATTTATCTCTAAGAATGTTTTAATTTTCTCCTTGATGTCTTCTATAACCTTGATTATTCAGTAACCTATTCTTCATTCTACAAGTGATGCATGATTTTTCCTTCCTTCTTTTATCATTTATTTTTAGTTTCATTCCATTATGATCAGATATGATGCATGGTATTATCTCTACTCCTTTATATTGTCTAAGAGTTTCCCTGTGACATAATATATTATCTATTTTTGAGAAGGATCCATGTGCTGCTGAGGAAAAATGTAACTGCTTGATGTTGGGTGGTATATTCTATATATGTCAATTAAGTCTAGGTTATTGTGTTATTGAGTTCTATAGTTTCCTATTTCAACTTTTGTTTGGAAGACCTGTCCAGTAGTGAGAGAGGTGTGTTGAAGTCTCCCATGATTATTGTATGGTGGTCTATTAGACTCTTGAAATTGAGAAAAGTTTGTTTGATGGACATAGCTGCACCATTGTTTGGGGCATATATATTTATGATTGTTATGTCTTGTTGGTGTATGGTTCTCTTGAGCAGTATGTAGTGTCCCGCTTTATCACTTTTGATTAACTTTGGCTTGAAATCTATTTTATTTGATATGAGTATGGACACTCCTGCTTGTTTCCAAAATCCATATAAGTGATATGATTATTCCCAACCTTTCACCTTCAGTCTATGTATGTATTTTCCTATCAAATGTGTCTCCTGTAGACAGCATATTTTTGGGTCTTGTTTTGTGATCCATTCTACTAGCCTGTGTCTCTTAATTGGTGAGTTAAAGCCATTAACATTTACTGTTATTATTGAGATAAGGGTTGTTCTTCCAGCCCTATTTGTTTATTTATGTTATTAAACATGGATTGTTTTACTCTTTGATTATTTCCCCCTTTTACTGTACTACCTCCAACTGTTGGTATTCATTGTTATTTTCCATTTCCTCTTCTTGTAATATTTTGCCGAGGATGTTTTGAAGAGATGGTTTTCTAGCTACAAATTCTTTTAACGTTTTTTTTTTTTATCATGGAAGGTTATAATTTTATCTTCCATCCTGAAGCTTAATTTCGCTGGATACACAATTCTTAGTTGAAATCCATTTTCTTTCAGTGTTTGAAAAATGTTATTCCAGGATCTTCTAGCTTTCAGAGTCTGTGTTGAATGATTAGCTGTTATCCTGAATGGTTTATCCCTAAATGTAATCTGCTTCCTTTCTCTTGTAGCGTTTAAAATTTTCTCCTTATTCTGTACGTTGGGCATCTTCATAATAATGTGTCTAGGTGTGGATCTCTTATGATTTTGCACATTCGGCGTCCTGTAGGCTTCTAGGACTTGGGAGTCAGTCTCATTCTTCAAGTCTGGGAAGTTTTCTCATATTATTTCATTGAATACAATGCTCATTCGTTTGGTTTGGACCTCTATACCTTCCTGTATCGCAATGACTCTTAAGTTTCGTCTCTTTATGTTATCCCTTATTTCTTGGATGTTCTGTTCATGGTTTCTTAACAGTCTTGCTGAGCTGTCTGTGTTCTTTTCACGTTGAAATACTTTGTCTTCATTATCTGATGTTCTATCTTCTAAGTGTTCTACTGTGCTGGTAGTATTCTCAATTGAGTTTTCAAGTTGGTTTATTGCTTCCTGCATTTCTAGGATTTCTGTTTGTTATTTTTTACAAACTCTATCTTCCTGTATAGTTGATCTTTTGCTTTTTGGATTTGTTTATGTAATTCATTGTCAAAGTGATCTTTCATTGTCTGATTTTGCTGTCTAATGTCTTCTTTGAGACTCCAGATCATCTGAAGCATGTATATCCTGAGTTCTTTATCTGACATTCCATCTGCTGCAGCTATTACCTCTTCTAAAGTAGTGTTGACCTGCATTGCTTGTGGTTCTTTTTTCCTTGTCTTTTCATACTGCTCGTGTTCCTTCCTGCTTGGTAAAAATATTGTGATTTTCAAATTTTCCCCCTATATATTTATATTGTTCTTGTATAGTTGAAATGTCTCCCTTGCAGGGGCGGGGCGGGGGCTGTGCTGCTCCTCCAATTGGGGTGATCTATCTACCACGCTGAAGCGCCTCTGGACCTGTTCTCATGATCGGTCGCAGGTTTGCCTACCATGCAGGCGTGGGAGGCAGCTCTGCTCAGCCCCTCCTCCAGTTGGTGTGACGTGTCTCCCACGCCCGTGGACCCTGGGGTGTTCTGCCGATCGGTTGCAGGTCTGTCTACCTTGCAGCGTGGGTAGCGGCTCTGCTCTGCCCCTACTCCAATTGGGGTGACGTGACTACCACACCGGCGGGCCGGTGGGCCTGTTCCACCGTTCGGTCGCAGGTCTGCCTACCTTGCGGGCACGGGCGACGGATCTGCTCTGCCCCTACTCCAAATGGGGTAAAGTGTCTGCCACGCCGACAGGCCACTGGGCCTCTTCTGCCGGTCAGGTGCAGGTCTGCCTACCTTGCGGGCGCCGGTGGTGGCTCTGCTCTGCCCCTACTCCAATTGGGGTGTCGTGACTACCATGCCGGCAGCTTGCTGGGCCTGTTCCGGGCTCGGGCGAAGGCTCTGCTCTGCCCCTACTCCTATTGGGGTGACGTGTCTACCATGCCGGTGGGCCACTGGGATTGTACTAGTCATGGGAGAAGGCTCTGCTCTGCAACTACTCCAATTCGGGTGATGTGACTACCACGCCTGCGGGTTGCTGGGCCTGTTCTGGGCACGGGCAGCGGCTTTGCTCTGCCTCTTCTCCAATTGGGGTGACGTGACTACCGTGCAGGTGTGTCACTGGGCCTGTTCCGGGTGCGGGCGGCGGCTCTGCTCTGCCCCTCTGGCTTCATGACAAAGTTAGATAGACATGGGTGTTTGTGACTCACTTTCTTTACCAGGAGACCAACTGTATCTGTCACCGCTGGTATCAATGAAGTTATCTCCTCTGCTGCTTTCTGATGACATCAGATCTCTGCCATGTTGGTATCCCATGCAAAAGGCAGCATTTCGTTCCCTTTGCTGGGTTACCAAAGCAATGGGTGAGTCCTGAGCGGCCCTCACAAGCCCCGTCTGAATCCTGTTGCCACTGTCTATGAAGGCTCGGTTGATATTTACCTCCACAGTATTCAGTAAGACCCAGACCGAGAAGCAGTTTCCACTGGTTCTTTAGCCCTGGGCCAGATCAGTTCCTGGAGGTGGAATTCGGCTGCTCTGGGCTCGGTGTATGTACTAATAGGAGCAGGCTCCAAGACGCAGTTTCTGCGGGTTCTTTAGCACTGAGCCTGAGTAATTTGTCTGCAAGACAAAGGTGAATGGCATCCTGAAATTACCTGTTCTATAGCTGAATAAGCTGCGATCAGTCAAAAACAGGGATGGTGACGTCACCTCTCCAAGATGGTGGCTGCTGGCTTCCTCTGTGGTCTGACCGGTGTGGAGAACCGAATAGGACCGCATCCTTTTCTGTCTCAAACCCAGAATTCAGCACTGAGCACAGTGATTGCATACCTGGCAGGAGCCCACAGTATCTGCACCGCTGTATATTTGCGTTGCTATCTCGTTTCCCAGGGCGCGCTGCAGACTCTAGCCATGGAGCGATTTCATGAATAAGCAGCATTACTTTCCGTGAGGACAAATCACTCGCATTTGAGCCCCCATAGCTGATCCTCGCGAGATGGAAATGTGTACACTAGGTTTTGGAGAACCACAATTTTGCTGGAAATTCCTAACAAGATAGGTTTTAGCCATTCTAACTCGTCATCTCCCGCACAGTGACGCGGTACATGGGGGTGATGCACTCCCTTCGCCGCCATCATATGATCACAAAAGTTAGTTTTCAGTAATAGGAAACAAATACATATTTCAGGTGGGTGAATACTTCTGAGAATAATCTTGTGAAAAGTTGATTATAAATCCACATACATGAACATGAATGAATTTAGGGAGTGTATAATAAGAAAAATATATTTCATATTTTGAAAAATCTGGAGAGTGAATATATATATATATACATACACACAGAGATATTAAAAAGTAGCATTATGTATTCCAATCTAAATTCACCATGAAATATATATCATCCACAGATTCAAAAATATTCATTTTAATGAACATGGATTTATGTCATTCAACTAAGAAGCTCACCCATATGTTGAATTTTCAGTTCCAACAGCATTTAGTAGGAGTGATCTCTTCTCACAATTTTTATCTACCAAGCCAGCCACCTCACAAAATGTACGAGTGATACCAGGTAGAATTCTATATGCGCATATATAAATACATGTGATGAATAGGCTACAGAGAAAGGGAGACAGTAATTTACATCTTTGTTAACTTTTAAAACACATGGAGAACTATTTCAATTAAAATTCGCTAGATTTATAACACCTACCATTTATCATATGAAAGGCAAGTCCAACTATGCACCATGCCTCCTGTGAACCTCTTGTATTTCTATTCTGTTTGGGTTATTTTTCTCCATCATATTAGGATTAGAAGTCAAAGTCTATTAGGGTATGTGTTAGTGTCAGGTATTCAGTATTTCGAATGGAAAATTGGAAAATGTATCCAATGTGTATGCAAATATGTGCTACACAAAAATCTTCCCACTCTCATTCAAAACAATGCCTTGACATTACCTTCGCCCCACATAAGACACAATTAGAGGAGAGGAGTTAGAAAATCTGTGAATACATATGTGGAATGGAAAATGCTCAAGAGTTCACAAATTTGGAGGTGGTAGATAAGTTTCCAAAAGTAAGGGACAGGGTAAACACTCCACAAACATGAAGTTTTGCCAGCCTAACATCTGGAGAAACTGCCTCTGAGGTTGGGCAATGAAATATATGCTGTTGTCAGGAGCATTAGCTTCATTTGTAGTTTGACCATCAAAGCTTTGTCTTCATCTATGTGACATGGATGACATCGTTTCTTTTTTTCCAATGAATATGAGGCAGCAGTGCTGAATTTTCTATTTGTAGGTAACCTGTGACCACTGGGGTCTAAGTGTCTCCCTGTGTGGACTGTAAATCCATTAGGTCATACTCCACTATTTGTGGTGTTTCTTGCTGCTACACTGGGAGTTTGGTATTTGCTTCATGAAATACAAGGAGTTCAACTGGGACACAGTGCTGAAGTGAGTTCTGTCAAGTGTGGTGGGTCGGGTTCTGCAGGAGAATGCACCAACCAGGCTTCTATCCCACATAGCTTGCCCCATTGACCATAGCAACCTGATTATGAGTATTGCCCTGAAACCTCTCCATATAACAATATGCTTTTACATATAAGGGTCTGCTGGCTGCAAAATGTCAGTCACAATCCATTTGGAAGCCAATGGCAGATCCACATGGCCCCACCACAGATGTTTTATCACACACCTGCCCACCACTGCTCTAGGACAACTACTCAGCAGGATCCAACTTACTGGCATCTCTGTTCTACACCATTTTCATAAAACCCAGTCAATCAAGGCACTGTCTTTCATACTCATGATCAGCAACAGGACATCCAAATGTTCTACAGTGCCACCCGGTCAGGGGAATTTCAAAAATTTCATGGTATTTATCTAGCCAATTTTCAAGGAAGAAGTTGGAGGCACTGTGGGTTTCTATTCATTCAGGAACCATTAAATGGTGAGGAAGCTAATTTCAATGAAAACTCTGGAGAATTCTCACAGGCAAGGCTTCCCAAACAGTGGCCAAAATGTCACATTAAGCCAGGCCCATTGAGGTCTACAATGTGAGGTCCATGTGTGGTTTGACTCTCAAATATGGCTGCCAAGTCTTTAAGAATAAAATCATGTGATATCCTGGCTGAGATTCCCTGTGATCTGTGGAAAGTCAACTTGGGCCTAGATGTCACTTTCCAAGGGCAACTCTCATGCATGGCCATCTAAAATTCCAGCACAATTCATGGCAATACTTCTCTGATATCAGTACCAGAACTCAGTCTCTAAGGGGAATCACACCATAGTGCAAGCCCAGGTGGACCCAGTCATCTCTTCCAAACACCATACAAATGTCCACAATTAAAACCAAAACACTCCCACATGTCCCAAATCTTCCCTATAGACACTCATCATAACCTGTGGCTGGAGGTTTCCATGAGGGGCGCAGCCCACGTCAGTGTCCAAAATAAGCTCCCTGCCCCTCATTTGCCTAATGTCAGAGTGGCGTGGACAACCTTTCTGTAAACCAGGAGTGATAAAATAGGCCTGCCTTTAATACTGCTTGCCTTGTCCAACTTGAGGCCTACTGACTATGAGGTTTAGATTCGTTAAGTGAATTGGAGTCATGAGAAAAAACAAGCACCTATGGCCTAGCCTCTGCAGGGTTTTGAAGAACTCATTTGACCCAAAGGATCCCTATTCTCACTTGACGGATGTCAGAAACCTACCAGAGGAAGGCAAGAGAGTTAATCAACAATATCTGATTTATTGTCATTTTGATTTTGGATGCATGCATGGGATCTATCTTTAGATCTATCAGGTGCTGAGAATCTAAGCCACAGCCTCACACAGGGCCAAGAGACTGATTCAGACATATCCCTTTCCAAAGCAATTAAGCATAGAGCCACAGGTGATACCCATTCATTTGCATTTGAAAACTGTTTTCCTCATGCTCCACAAAGTGGTGGCTTGAGGCAAAAACTTCCTGACATTCAGGGCAACAGAACAATAGGTAAGCAAAAGGACCAAAGCAGGGTTTTTCCACTGAGACTTTCCTGGTCATCTGATATCTGAGATTTCTGAGAAGCTAGACATTCCCTTCAACTATCTAGTACATGGCCATGTCACAAATCTTGGAGGTGGTACATATCTTGGACACAAAACCATGATACTATTCTGGAGAGTGGCCAGAATTGAGGGAGATAACAGGAAATTATGAAGCTAGTAGGTGTTGCCCATCCATAAGCCAAGCCTGAGTCCACTCATAAATTGTGCATGATGAATGCTGAGAAGCTTTCTACTAGACAGGACACATCCATTGATGCATTCTCTCTTCTAATGTCTACAACCATGGACACAGTTGGATACACAGACACTCGCCTTGTCAAAGGACTTACTAGAAATTGTCTACTCCAAACCAAACAAACCGCCTTTCCTACCTATTCTCAGAACATGAGACAAAACCACAAAATCACACCCACACCCACAGAGGCACCTCCTTTCCCCAAGTAGGTCTATGACTCTCCGGAGTGTCCTCTGACTGGTGGGCCATAATATGTTCCCCCGAAATGGCCTCTCCTGTCTCAGATCTGGTCTGCTTGGCCAACTCTGTGAAGTTGTCAAGAGTGAGTGGTGAGACACTACCTGCTTTCTGAGGAAAAGCCCCTCTTCAGAGGTCTCCTGGCATTTGGCCATCCTCACATCTCTAGGTACCAAGAAAGACTGACTCTGTCCTTGGTAAATCCAAACATGTGAGACCACTGGGACTAGGACAGGGACTCTCTCTGGGTGCCTGGCTTCCTGGATCACAAGTTCAGAGAGTTCCGTCACCAAGGAAGTGAGGTGAGATTACTTCCTTCAGGATCTGAATTATGTCACTGCCTTGGCAACCACTTTGTCCTAACAGTTGCTTCCAAAAGTCCCATTAGGTGGAGGCTGCCCCGGTTTTCCTATGACACTTTCACAAGTTAAAATGTTATATCAACCATAAGCACCCCGCAACAGCTCTCCACACAGGACTGGTTTGGTCCATCTTCTATACATTAAGAAGAGAGAGACTGATTCAGACACAACCCTTCAACCCGAACAGGATGATTGCCATGGAAAATGACTTTTGCTTTCTGAGGTCCTTCATAGCAGCCTTCATCTCCACCAGGGATCATTTCTGCATGAACATTTGAGGTTCTCAGCAGGTGAAGATCCCCTACATTCCTGTATTTTAATACCAACTCTGTCCCTGCTCTTCGGTAAAGTTAGTGTATGGTTAGGCTTAATAATATGTTCGATTTGGGTTAGGAATCATTCTGCAGGATGAATAATGGGATTGGGAAACTGCAATATTTATATGAATATATAGGTGAAATATAGGTATGAGAACAGAAATCTAAGAAAGATTTGAGACCCAGAAGGGGATTGGGCCTTTGATTTGGATACTTAGTGTTGAATTACGTTCTGTACAATTGTCTCAGTTAAATCAATATACAATGGCATAGGACCTTGTGCCTTGGATGATTGAATGTAGAAGAGAACATCCAGTCAAAAAGGAATAGTCGGTAGGATTAGGAAGATGGTCGGTAGGTTTAGGAAGAAGAGTGAGAATATGATTTGGAATAAAAAGCTTCTTTAGCACTAGGGTTTCGTTTAGAGAGTGAATGTAAATGTCAGTACATGTGAAGAGTCAGTCACAATGATGAACTGGGGAAATTATGTAGCAAAGCAGTTATCAATAGAGACATAATGAAATCAGGCAAAGAATAAAATGAGTGATAGGATTAGACATTTTCAACAGGTTTGAGTTTGAATATATAAACATAGGAAAAAACAAATATTTTGTCACCAATGGAATTGACATTTGAGAGCATTAGGCAACCTGGACATGGATGTTATTAGTTATCCATGTTCACTTTCCTTTTAGGCTTTGGTACAATCATAAGTGTGACATTTACATTTTTTTTTGTTCAGAATATTACTGTGATAAAATGTATATGTAGATCAGGTTACATGAGTATTTCTTTCACCATTTCTGGGAGAAATATTTTGAAGACGAATACATTAGTATTAGGGGTACAAAGAGGTGTACCCTGTGTTTATGAATATAGAGATAATGCATGAATAGATGATACTATGAATAAATAATGTTACTGGTTCCACTTTAAATAATGGATTGAATTGATATCTGAAAAAAAAATAAGAAATCTTATATAGATGTACAATCATTCATTCCAATCAGTTATATATTTAATGGTAATATTAGGATTATGGTTTATCATGAAGGGTTTTTGAGTTTTGCTTTATAAGTGATGATGTTAAACGAAAATAATGTGTTTGGAAAGAAGTCTTATGAAAAGACCAGTCAAGAAACATGGAGGAATACATGTGTTCTGAAGCAGGAAGTGATTGATCGTGAAACAAATGCCTATAAATTTTCTAACTTGTGAATGAAATATATATCCTATGATGTGCATAAATTGAAGACATCGTAACGTATAAGTGTTGAATAAAAATGAAAGTCAAAATACACATCATGTCCCTTATGAATATACTTGCATTAATGTTAAACTGGTTCAGTAACTGTAGAAATATTAGGGTTTGTTTGCACCATTCACTGAATTTAGTTTTCAGTACTAGGAAACAAATATGTTTTTCAGGTCGATGATTATTTCTGAGAATAATCTTGTGGAAAGTTGATTATAAATACACATATATGAATATGAATGAATTTAGGGAGTGTATAACAAGACACATATATTTCATATTTCGAAAAATCTGGAGAGTATATATATATATATATATATATATATATATATATATATATATACACACACTCTCATACATACATACTCACATGCACAGATATAAAAAAGTAGCAATACAGGAGATCCATCATGAAGGCAGGCATGGAAAAATCAAGTCTCTGACCTCTTCAGCTGCGCAGACATAGGGAGTCGTAAACTGTCTAAATGCTGTTTGCTCAGAATCACTAGGCAATGTTGACCTGATGTGGATCTGTGGCGAACAGTCTGGGCCCCTCAGAACACACCCAGAGCCCGGATCGGCTGAATTCAAGCTCAGATTCGTCTGCATCTTGTGACACAGCACTAACATTCCCGCTGAAATAACTGATCGGCCTTTCTGAATTTACAGAGGTAAAAGCCAACTGAGCCTTCATAGGCAGTGGCCACAGAATTGAAATGGGGCTTGGGAGAGATCGTCAGGACCCACCCGTTGCATTGGTCACCTGGCAAAGGGAACGAATGCTCACTATTTGAATGGGATACCACCATAGCAGAGAACTGACATCACAGGCTGAGGAGATAACTTCATTGAAACCAGCGCGACAAGTGTGTAATCCCCTAGCCATCTTTCTCAACACAGCGGGGAAACCTTAAGGGCCCCACCCAGCTCTGCTGTAAGGGCCTCTCCCAGCTCTCCCGTGAGCACGATAGCCAGACCTAGGGAATCAGGATTGGCTCGGGACTCGCGGCATGGAATTCCCGGCTCCCGATCCCACAAGTACTGAAAATTGAGGTCTCTTACACCACCTACTGGGGGCATGGCTCCCAGAGGGCAAGCAAATTCGCTGGGGGTTCTCAGCCCCAAGCTCTACAAACTTAGGGTCTGAGGGAGGGAAACAGGGAGAGTGTGCCCAGGCGTTCATGAAAACAGTGCTGCCAGGAACAGGGTTCTGGCGTGTAACCAGTATTGTGGTGAGCGTCACAGGTGAGCGGGGCATGGCTTGAGGAAGCACAAGAGAAGGCCCTAGGCTCTCAGGATTGGAGATCCACCCAGTCTGGGAGGAAGAGCTGCTGCCCAGTGATTGGTTCCCACTTATTGAGAGGAGAAGCTTCGCCCAGTGCACACAGCTCCACCTACTGGAAGAGAAGTTAATTGAACTCTATGACTGCATGTATTATTATTATTTTTTTATTTATATTTTTTCTATTTCTTTCATTTTCATTTTTGTTGTTGTTGTTGTTCTTTAACTTTTTTAATGTTTTTATTTTTTTAAATTTTTTTATTTAATCATAATTATTATTATTATTTTAAATTTTAATATTCATTTTTTAATTATAATTATTATTTAATTTTTTTTCTTTCTTTATTTTCTTTTTTTTTTCTTTTGTCTTTTCATTTCTTTTCAATTTTCTTATTCCCGCTTCCTTGAATTCTACCTGCCTACTCTCATTCTCTTTAGTGACTTCTTCCCTTCCCTTCTAATATCTTTCCTCCCAAGCATCAAATAAATTTATAAGAGTAAGCAGTAACTCAGCCGTCAAACAGAACAAGAAGTAACATGAGCAGCATAAAAAAGCAAGGAAGAAAAGGAGTACAAACAATGAAGGACAGCCTAAATATTCAGGAGGACCTAGAGTCATCAGAAAAATGGTCATATAAAGAACTCAAGGAATACCTTAGACAGATGGAATGGAACCTTAAAGAGGATATGAGACAGCAAAACCCAACAGTGAAAGAACACATTGAAAATGAATTACATAAACAGATAAAATAAGAAATTAAGCATTTTTATAAGGAGATAGAGATTATAAAATAAATCAAACAATAATTCTAGAAATGAAGGAAATGATAAACCAATTTAAAAACTCAATTGAGAGTATCACTAATAGAGTGGAGCAAGTAGAAGACAGAGTGTCAGATAATGAAGACAAAATATATCATCTTGAAAAAAGTCTAGCCAACAAAAAAATGCTGGTAAAAAATCATGAGAAAAACATCCAAGAGATATAGGATTACATAAAAAAAAAATTATGAGTCATCTGGATCGAGAAAGTTACAGAGATTCAAACCAAGGGAATGAGTAACCTGTTGAATAAAATAATTACAGAAAACTTTTCAAAAATAAAAATGGAAACAAATAAAAAATTGTAGATGCTTACAGGACACCGAGCCCACAAAATCACAGTAGACCAATGCCAAGACACATTGTTATGAAGATATGCAATATACAGAACAAAGAGAAAATATTAAAAGCTACAAGAGAAAGGAGGCAGATTACAATCAGGGGTAAACCAAAAATGTTAACAATGGACTTCTCATCACAGACGCTGAAAGTGAGAAGATCCAGGAACAACGTATTTCAAACACTGAAAGACAATGGATGCCAACCAAGAATTCTGTATCAGCAAAATTAAGCTTCAGGTAAGACAACGAAATAAAAATATTTCATGATAAACAAAAGCTAAAAGAATTTGCAGCTAGAAAACCAGCATTGCAAAGCATCTTGAGGAAAACACTACACGAGGAAGAAATGAATATCAACAAAGAAAACTATCAGTGGGAAGTGCCTCAGTAATGACAGAGGGCGGGGGAAAAGCTAATCCTGGAGAAACAAACTAAATTAAAAAAGAAAATAAATAATCAAACACGGGTGGCAATACAAACCATATATCAATAGTAACTCTAAATGTTAATGGCTTAAACTCTCCAATAAAGTGACATAGGCTTGTAACGTGGATTAAAAAAAAAAAAATCCAACAATATGTTGCCTCCAGGAGACACATCTAAATGGAAAAGACATACACAGGCTGAAGGTGAAAGGTTTTGAAAATTTATACCATGCGCACGGTTATCGTAAGCAAGTAGGGTTGGCCATCCTCATATCGAATAAAATCGACTTCAAGACTAATTTAATCAAAAGGGATAAGGAAGGACATTGTATACTGTTAAAAGGAACCAATCACCAACAATACATAACAATTATCAATATTCACGTAGCAAATAATGGTGCTGCGACGTTTATAAAACAAATTCTCCTCAAGTTCAAGAATCAAATAGACCACAACACAATAATTCTGGGTGACTTCAACTCACCTCTCTCACCATTGGACAGATCCTCCAAACAAAAGTTGAATAAAGAAAATATAGAACTCAATATCACAATCAATACCCTAGACTTAACTGACATATATAGAATATATCAACCATCATCAAGTGGATATACTTTTTTCTCAGCAGCACATGGATCCTTCTCAAAAATAGACCATTTATTATGCCATAGGGCAACCCTCAGTAAATATAAAGAGGTGGAGATAATACCATGAATTTTTTTCTGATCACAATGGAATGAAACTGGAAACCAATGATAAAAGAAGGAAGGAAAAACACTACATCACATGGAAAATGAACAATATGTTACTGAATGATCAATGGGTTACAGAAGACATAAAGGAAGAAATCAAAAAATTCTTAGAGATAAATGAAAATACAGAAACAACATATCAGATTCTATGGGACACAATGAAAGAATATTTAAGAGGCAAACGCATCGCCTGGAGGTCATTCCTCAAAAAAAAAAAAAAAAAAAAAAAAAAAAAAAACACCAACAACAAAAAAAAAACAAATAAATGAGCTCTCACTTCATCTTAAAGCCCTAGAAAAGGAAGAGCTAAACAACAGCAAATGTAGCAGAAGGCAAGAAATTATTAAAATCAGAGTGGAAATCAACGAAATTGAAACAAAAGAAACTATTGAAAAATTAACTAAACTAAAAGCTGGTTATTCGAAAAAATAAATAAGATGGACAGACCCTTAGCCATTCTAACAAAGAGAAAAAGAGAGAGAACTCAAATTACTAACATACAGGATGAAAAAGGCAATATCACAACAGATGCTACATAAATACAGAAGACAATTAGAAATTATTTTGAAAACCTATATTTCAATAAAATGGAAAATAGTGAAGGCATCAATAAATTTGTTAAGTCATATGATTTGCCCAGACTGAGTCAGGAGGATACACACAATTTAAACAGACCAATATCAATGGATGAAATAGAAGAAGAAATCAAATGACTACCAACCAAGGAAAAGCCCAGGACCGGATGGGTATACAGCGAAGTTTTACAAAAATTTAGAGAAGAATTAATACAAATTCTTTTCAAGTTATTCAGGAAATAGAAAAACAGGGAGCTCTGCTAAATTCATTCTATGAGGTCAACATCACCCTGATTCTGAAACCAGACAAAGACACCTCAAAGAAAGAAAACTACAGACCAATATCTCTGATGAACCTAGATGCAAAAATTTTCATTAAAATTCTGGCGAATTGGATACAAAGGCACATCAAAAAAATTGTGCACCATGATCAACTAGGATTCATATCTGGGATGCAAGGAGGGTTCAATATAAGGAAATCAATAAATCTTATTCATAACATCAATAGACTTAAAAGTAAGAACCATAAGATCATCTCGATACATGCAGAAAAACCATTTGAAAAAGTAGAGCATACCTTTATGTTCAAAACATTAGAAAAACTTTAGATAACAGGAACATACCTGAACATTGTAAAAGCTATCTATGTTAAGCCTCAGGCTAGCATCATTATGAATGGAGAAAAATTGAAGGCATTCCCTCTAAAATCTGGAACAAGACAGGGATATCCTCTATCACCATTTCTATTCAATATAGTTCTCGAAAAACTGGCAAGAGCAATTAGACAGATGAAAGACATTAAAGGCATAAAAATCGGAAAAAAAGAACTTAAATTATCACTATTTGAAGATGACATGATTCTATACATAGAAGATCCAAAAGGGTCTACAGAAAAAACTACTAGAACTAATAAATGAATTCAGCAATGTGGCAGGATACAAAATCAACATGCATAAATAAAAGGTATTTCTGTGTATCAGCAACAAAACTTCTGAAACGAAAATGAGGAAAAACACTGCATTCACAATATCCTCAAAAAAATTAAATACTTGGGAATCAACCTAACAAAAGAGGTGAAAGATTTATACAATGCAAACTACAGAACCCTAAAAAGAAAAGTAGAATAAGATCTTAGAAGATGGAAGAATATACCCTGTTCATAGATAGGCAGAACTAACATCATCAAAATGGCAATATTACCAAAAGTTCTCTATAGGTTTAATGCAATGCCAATCAAAATACCAAAGGAATTTTTTGTAGAAATAGATAAAGCAATCATGAAATTCATATAGAAAAATAAATGACCCAGATAGCAAAAGCAATCCTAAGCAGGAAGTGTGAATCAGGCGGTATAGCAATACCAGATTTCAAACTATATTACAGAGCAATAATAAAAATAACAGCATGATACTGGTACCAAAACAGGCCAGTGGACTAATGGTACAGAATGGAGGACACAGAGACAAATCCAAAAAGCTAAAACTATCTTATATTTGATAAAGGAGCTAAAAGCATGCAATGGAGGAAGGATAGCATCTTCAACAAATGTGTTGGGAAAACTGGAAATCCATATGCAACAAAATGAAACTGAATCCCTTTCTCTCGCCATGCACAAAAGTTAACTCAAAGTGGATCAAGGAGCTAGATTCAAATCAGAGACTCTGCATCTGATAAAAGAAAAAGTTGGTTCCTATCTACATATTGTGTGGTCAGGCTCCAAATTTCTTAATAGGACACCCATAGCACAAGAGTTAATAACAAGAATCAACAAATGGGAGTTACTTAAACTGAAATTTTTTTTTCTCAGAAAGAGAAACAATAAGAGAGGTAAATATGGAGCCTACATCATGGGAACAAATTTTTACTCCTCACCCTTCAGATGGAGCTCTAATATGCAGAGTATACAAAGTATACAAAGAACTCAAAAAATTAGACAATAAGATAACAAATAACCCAATGGGCCAAGGACTTGAACAGACACTTCTCAGAGGAGGACATACAATCAATCAACAAGTACATGAAAAAATGCTCTCCATTTCTTGCAGTCAGAGAAATGCAAATCAAAACCACCCTAAAATACTATCTCAATCCAGTGAGATTGGCAGCCATTATTAAGTCAAACAACAACAAGTGCTGGCGAGGATGTGGGGAAAAGGGTACTCTTGTACATTGCTGGTGGGACTGAAACTGGTGCGGCCAATTTGGAAAGCAGTATGGAGAATCCTGGGAAAGCTGGGAATGGAAGCACCATTTGACCCAGCTATTGCCCTTCTTGGACTGTTCCCTGAAGACCTTAAAAGAGCGTACTTCAGGGATACTGCCACATCGATGTTCATAGCAGCACAATTCACAATTGCTACACTGTGGAACCAACACAGATTCCCTTCAATAGATGAATGGATAAAAAAAAAAAATGTTTTTTTTTTCAATATACTATGGAGGATTATGCAACACTAAAAAATGACAAAATCATGGAATTTGCAGGGAAATGCATGGCACTAGAGCAGATTATGCTTAGTGAAGCTAGCCAATCCCAAAAAAACAAATACCAAATGTTTTCTTTGATATAATGAGAGCAACTAACAACAGAGCAGAGAGAAAGAGCATGAAGACAAGATTAACATTAAGCAGAGACATGAGGTGGAAGGGAAAGGGAGAGAAAAGGGAAATTGCATGGTAATGGAGGGAGACCCTTATTGTTACAAAAAATTACATATAAGAGGTTGTGAGTGTAATGGGAAAATAAACAAGGAGAGAAATGAATTACAGTAGGTAGGGTAGAGAGAGAAGATGGGAAGAGAGGGGAGGGGGGATTGTAGAGTAAAGGAAAGGTAGCAGAATACAACAGTAACTAATAAGGCATTATGTAAAAATGTAGATGTGTAACTGATGTGATTCTTCAATCTGTATGTGGAGTAAAAATGGGAGTTCATAACCCACTTGAATCTAATGTGTGAATTATGATATGTCAAGAGCTTTGCAATGTTTTGAGCAACCAATAAAAGAAAAAAAGTAGCAATATATATGCCAATCGAAATTCATCATGAAATATATATAATCCACAGATCGAAAAATATTCATTTTACTGTACATGGATTTATGAATAATGTTATTTAACTAGGAAGCTCACCCGTAGGTTGAATTTTCAGTTCCAACAGCATTTAGGAGGAGTGATGTCTTCTCACAATTTGCATCTGCCAATTCAGCCACCTCATATGTGTGTACGAGTGATATCAGGTAGGATTCTATATGTGCATATAAAAATACATGTGCTGAATAGGCTACAGAGAAAGGGAGACAGGGATTCACATATTTATTAATTTAGAAACACATGTAGAACTATTTCAACAAAAAAAATTGACTAGATTTATAATTCCTACATTATATAATGCAAATGGCAATTCCAACTATACACCATGCCTCCTCTGAACTGCTTGTATTTCTATTCATTTTGGGTTATTTTTCACCATCATATTAGGATTATTAGTCAGAGACTAGTAGGGTATGGGTTAGTGTCAGGGATTCAGTATTTCAAATGGAAAATTGGAAAATGAATCCAATGTGTATGTAAATATGTGCTACACAAAAATCTTCCCACTCACATCCAGAACAATGCCTTGACATTACTTTTGCCCCAAGGAAGACACAATTTGAGAAAGAAAAGTGTAAAAAATCTATGAATACATATATGGAATGGAATATGCTCGGGAGTTCACAACCTTGGAGGTGGTAGAAAAGTTTCCCAAAGTAAAGAACAGGGTAAACACTCCACAAACAAGGAGCTCTGCTGGCCTTAGAATTCTTGGGAAATGGCCTCTGAGGTTGGGATCTTGAAATATATGTTGCTGTCATGAGCTTTAGCTTCCTTTGTAGTGAGACCATCAAAGCTGGGTCTGCACTTATGTGACCGGAAAGAGATGGTTTCTTATATTTCAATGAACATGAGGCAGCAGTGCTCAATTCTCTCTTTGTAGGTAAACTGTGGCCACTGGAGGCTAAGTGTCTCCTGGTGGGGACTGTGAAGACATTTGGTCATCCTCCATTTTTCGTGTTTTTTTTTTTTTTTTTTGCTCCTGCACTGGGAATTTGGCATTTGCTTCACAAAATATAAGGAGTTCATCTGGGATACAGTGCTGCAGGGAGTTCTGTCCCTTGTGGTGGGTCAGGGTCTGCAGGAGAATGCACCAACCAGGCTTCTATCCCACAGAGCTTGCCCCATTAACCATAGCAACCTTATTCTGAACATTGCCCTGAAAACTCTCCATATAACAAGATGCCTTTACATATAAGGGTCTCATGTCTGCACTATATCAGTCACAAGCCATTTGGGAGCCAATGGCAGAACCGCATGGCCCCTCCATGATGTTTTATCACACACCTTCCCACCACTGCTCTAGGCCCACTACTCAGCAGGCTCCAAATTACTGGCATCTCGTGTTCTACACCATTTTCATGAAACCCAGTCAAACAAGGCACTGTCTGGTATACACATTATCAGCAACAGGATATCAATTTTTTTGCAGTGCCACCAAGTCATGGGAATTTCAAAAATTTCATGCTATTTATTTAGCAATTTTTCAAGGATGAAGTTAGAGGCACTGTGGGTTTCAATTCATTCAGGAACCATTAAGTGTTGAGAAAGTTCATTTCAATGAAAGCTCTGGAGAACTCTCACAGTCAAGGCTTCTCAAAGCGTTACCCAATGGTCACATAAAGCCAGGCCAATTGACGTCTACAATGTGAGGTCCATGTGTGTTTTGACTCTCAACTATGGCTGCCAAGTCTTTCAGAATAAAATCATGTGATATCCTGGCTGAGATTCCCAGGCCTCTGTGGAAAGCCACCCTGGGCCTAGATCTCAGTTTCCAAGAGTGAGTCTTATGTGTGGCCTCCTAAAATCCCAACACAATTCATGGCAATACTTCTCTGAGGTCAGTTCCAGAATGCAGTCTCTAAGGGGAATCACACCAGAGTTCAAGCCCAGGTGGACCCAGTCATCCCTTCCAACCACCACAAAAATGACCACAATTAAAATCAAAAC
The DNA here is from genome assembly GCF_048772815.1 of Callospermophilus lateralis. Taxonomy (NCBI): domain Eukaryota; kingdom Metazoa; phylum Chordata; class Mammalia; order Rodentia; family Sciuridae; genus Callospermophilus; species Callospermophilus lateralis. The sequence continues at coordinate 34,633 of NW_027513624.1, forward strand.
ACTCCCACAGGGCCATCATCTTCTTCCTTGTAGGCACTCATCATAACCTCTAGCTGGAGGTTTCTATGAGCCCAAGGTAGTGTCCAAAATAAACTCACTTGCCCCTTATTTGCCTAAAACCATGGTGGCCTGGACACTCTTCCTGTGAACAAGTAGTGATCAAATATTCCTGCTGTTAAAGTGTTCCACTACTCCAATTTGAGGCCTACTGGCTGTAGGGAATAGATTCTTTATGTGATTTGGAGTCATGAGAAAACCCAAGCACATATGGGCTAGCCTCTGCAGGGATTTCAAGAACTCATTTGACCCAAAAGATCCCTATTCTCACTTGATGGAGGTCAGGAACCTAAAACAAGAAGGCAAAAATATTCATCCACAATGACTGCTCTTTTGGACATTTTAGTTTTGGAAGCACATGGGATCTTTCTTTAGATCCATCAGGTGCTGAGAATCTAAGCCACAACCTCATACAAGGACAAGAGGCTGATTCAGACTCATCCCATTCCAAAGCAATTATGCAAAGAGCAACAGGTGATGTTCATTCATTTCCATATGAAAACAGTGTTCTTAAGGCTACACAAAGGGGTGGCCTGAGGCAAAGACCTTTCTGACATTCAGGGGAATAGAAATAGAAGTAAGCAAATGGCCCAAAGAAGGGTTTCTCCACTGAGACTTTACTGCTCACACTGATATCTGAGTTTTCTGAGATGCTCCCATTCCCTTCAGCTATCCAGAACATGGCCATGTCACAGAGCCTTGTGGTGTTACATATCTGGAAAACAAAACCATGAGTCTATTCTGGAGAGTGGCCAGAATTCACGAAGAAAACAAGAACTTTACAAGATAGTAGATGTTGCCCATCCATAAGGCAAGCTGCATTCCATTCATCAATTGGGCAGTATGAATTTAGGGAAGCTTTCAACTAACGACAACACACCCATTGATGCATTCTCTTTTCTAATGTCTACAACCATAGATACAGTGGGATACACAGACATAGAAACACTCACCATGTCAAACGACTTACTATAAACAGTCCACTCCAAACCAGACAAACCACCTTTCCTACCTATTCTCAGAACATGAGAAAAAACCACAAACTCACACCTACAACGGAAAAGGCACTTTCTTCCCTCAAATAGGTCTGTGACTATCTGGAGTGTCTTCTGAGTGGTGGGCCATATTATGTTCCCCCAAAATGGCCTGTCCTGTTTCAGATCTGGTCTCCTTGTCCAATTCTGTGAAGTTGTAAGGAGCCAGCGGTTAGCCACTACCTGCTTTCTCAGGAAAGGCCCCTCTTCAGAGCTCTGCTGGCATTTGGCCATCCTCACATCAGTAGGTACCAAGAAAGACTGACTATGTCTTTGGGAAAAGCAAACAAGTTAGCCCACTGGGACTGGGAGTGGGACTGGCTCTGGGTGCCTGGCTTCCTGGATCCCAAGTTCAGAGAATTCCATCACCAAGGAAGTGAAGTGAGGTCACTTCTTTCAGGATCTGAATATGGTCACTGCCTTGGTAACCACTTTGTCCTAACAGTTGATTCCAAGGTTCCCATGAGATGGAGGCTGCCCCAACATCCTGTGACACATTCAGAAGTTAGAATGGTATATCAACAATAGGCACCCTGGAACAGCTGTCCACAGAGGCCTGGTTTGGTCCATCTTCTCTACATTAAGAAGAGAGAGGCTGATTCAGACACATCAATTCATCCTGACCAGGTTGTTTGCCATGGAAGATGACTATTGCTCTCTCAGGTCTTACATAGCTGCCTACATCTTCTCCAAGTATCATTTCTCCATGGATCTTTGAGGTTCTCAGCAGGTGTAAGATCATCTACATTCCTATATTGTAAGACCCACTCTGTCCCTGCTCTTAAGTAAGTTATATTGAGGGAACAGTGTATGGTTAGGGTTAATAACATATTCGATTTGGGTTATGAATCATTCTGCAGGATGAATAATGGTATTGGCAACCTGCGATATTTACAAGAGTATACATGTTAAATATAAGTATGAAAGCAGAAATCTAGGTAAGATTTGAAGGCCAGAAGGGCATTGGGGACTTTAGTGGGATACTTAACTTTGAATAATGTGCTGCACAGATGTCTCAGATAAATCAATATACACTGGCATCGGATCTTGGACCTTGGATGACTGAATGTTGAAGAGAATATTCAGTCAAAAACCGATAGTCGGTAGGATTAGGAAGGTAGTTGGTAGGTTTAGAAAGAAGAGTGAGTATAGGTTTTGGACCAAAAGTTCTTTAGCAATAGGGTTTCGGGTAGAGAGTGTATGTAAATGTCAGCACATGTGAAGAGTCAGTCACAATGATGAACTGGGGAAAACATGTAGGAAAGCAGATATCAATAGAGACATTAGGAAATCAAGGAAAGTATAAAGTGTGTGATAGGGTTAGACATTTTCAAAAGCTTTGAAGTTGAATATATAATCTTAGGAAGAAACAAATATGTTGTCACCAATAGGATTGATATTTGAGAGCATTAGGCAAACTGGACATGGATGTTTTTAGTAATGCATGCTCACTTTCCATTTAAGCTTTGGTACAATTGTAAGACTGACCATTGCTTTTTGTGTCCGGAATATTTCTGTGATAAAATGTGTATGTAGATCAGGTGACATGAGTATTTATTCCACCATTTCTGGGAGCAATATTTTGAAGAATTATAAATTAGTATGAGGGTACAAATAGGTGTACCCTGTTTCTATGAATATAGACATAATGCATGAATAGACCATACTGTGAATAAATAATATAACTGGATCCACTTTAAATAATGGATTGAATAGATATCTGAAAATATATAAGAAATGTTTTATTGGTATACAATCATTCATTCCAACCAGTTATATATCTAATGATCATCTTATGGTTATGGTTTATCATGAAGTGTGTGTGAGTTTTGGTTCAAAATTGATTATGGAAATCGAAAATAATATACTTGGAAAAAAGTCTCATGAATAGACCAGTCAAAAACATAGAGAAATACATGTGTTCTGGAGCAGGAAGTGACTAAAAGTGAAACAAATGGCTATAAATTTGATAACTAGTGAATGAAATATATATATCCTATGATGTGCATAAACTGAAGAAATAGTAATGTACCAGTGTGGAATAAAAATTAACGTCAAAATACACATCATGTCCCATAGGAACCAACATGCATTGATGTTAAACTGGGTCATTTAATGTAGACATATTAGGATTTTTATGCACCTTTCACTGAAGTTAGTTTTCAGTACTAGGAAACAAATATGTATTTCAGGTGTATGAGTTTTTCTAAGAATAATCTTGTGAAAAGTTGATTATTAATCCACATACATGAACATGAATGAATTTAGGGAGTGTTAGAAGACACATATATTTCATATTTTTAAAAATCTAGAAAATATATGTATACACACACACACACACACACACACAGACATTAAAAGTAGCAATATATATGCCAATCGAAATTCATCATGAAATATATATCATAAAGATGCAAAAACATTCATTTTACTAAACATGGGTTTATATATAATGTTGTTCCACTGGGAAGCTCACCCATAGGTTGAATTTTCAGTTCTAACAGCATTTAGGAGGAGTGATCACTTCTCACAATTTCTATCTGCCAAGTCATGTAACTCACAAGAATGTACGTGTGATACCATGTAGGATTCTATTTGTGCATATAAAAATATATGTGCTGAATAGGCTCCAGAAAATGGGTGACAGTAATTCACATATTTGTTAACTTTAAAAACACATGGAGAACGTTTTCAATTAAAAATTGACTAGATTCATAACACCTACCCTTTATCAAGCAAAACGCAAGTCCAACCCTGTACTGCATGTATTTATGTACTGATTGGGTTATTTTTCTCCATCATATTAGGATTAGTAGTCAGAGACTATTAGAATATGGGATAGTGTCAGGGATTCAGAATTTCGAATGGAAAAATAGAAAAATTAATCCAACGTGTATGCAAATATGTGCTACAACAAATCTTCCGACTCTCATCCAGAACAATGCCTTGTCATTACCTTCGCCCCAAGTCAGACACAATTAGAGATGAAAAGTTACAAAATGTGTGATTACATTTCTGGAATGGAAAATGCTCTGGAGTGCACAAACTTGGAGGTGGTATAGGAGTTTCCAAAAGTAAGGACAGGGTACACACTCCACAAACATGGAGCTCTGCTTGCCTAAAACTTTTTGAGAAACTGCCACTGAGGTTGGGCACTGAAATATAGGTTGTTTTCAGGAGTTAAGCTTCCTTTGTAGTGAGACCCTCCAAGCTGGGTCTGCATCTATGTGACCTGGAGGACAAAGTTTCTTATTTTCCAATGAACACGAGGCAGCAGTGCTGAATTCTCTCTTTGTAAGTAAACTGTGGTCACTGGGTGCTTATTTTCTCCCCGTGAGGACTGTGAAACCATTTGGTCATCCTCCACTTTTCGTGGTGTTTCTTGCTGCTGCACTTGGAGTTTGGTACGTGCTTCACGAAATACAAGGAGTTGAACTGGGAAACAGTGCTGGAGGGAGTTCTGTCACGTGTGGTCGGTTAGGGTCTGCAAGAAAATGCACCAACCAGGCTTCTATCTCTCAAAGATTGCCCTCTTGTTCATAGCAACCTGATTCTGAACATTGCCCTGAAACCTCGCCATATAACAAGATGCCCTTACATATGAGGGTCTGAAGTCTGCACTATGTCAGTCACAAGCAATTTGGAAGCCAATGGCAGATCCACATGGCCCCACCATGATGTTTTATCACACACCTGCCCACCACTGCTCTATGCAGACTACTCAGCAGGCTACAAATTACTGGCATCTCTGTTCTAAACAATTTTCAGGAAACCCTGTCAATCAAGGCACTGTCTTGTACATTCACGATAAGCAACAGGTCATCCAAAGATTCTGCAGTGCCACCTGGTCATGGGAATTTCAAAAATTTTATGGTATTTATCTAGCCATTTTTCAAGGATGACGTTGGATGCACTGTGAATTTCAATTATTCAGGAACCATTAAATGTTGAGAAAGCTCAATTCAAATAAAATTCTGGAGAATTCTCACAGGCAAGGCTTTCCAAAGAGTGGACAAAATGTCACTTGAAGCCAGGACCATTGAGGTCTACAATGTGAGGTCCTTTGTGTTTTGACTCTCAACTATGTCTGCCAAGTCTTTCAGAATAAAATCATGTGATATCCAGGCTGAGATTCCCAGTTCTTTGTGGAAAGTCACCCTGGTCCTAGATCTCAGGTTCAAAGGGCGACTCTCATGCGTGACCTCCTAAAATCCCGACACAATTCATGGCAATACTTCTCTGAGGTCAGATTCGGAACTCAGTCTTAAGGGGAAACACACCAGAGTTCAAGCCCAGTTGACCCAGTCATCTCTTCCAACCGCCACACAAATGACCAGAATTAAAACCAAAACACTCCCACCTCGTCCTCATCTTCTTCCATATAGACACCCATCATAACCTTGCATGGAAGTTTCCATGAGGCACACAGCCCAAGACAATGTCAAAATAAGCTCCCTTGCCCTTCATTTGTCTAAAGTCAGTGTTTCTGGACACCGTTCCTGTGAACCAGGGCTGATCAAAGAGGCCTGCCATAAATACTGTTCCACTTTTCCAATTTGAGGCATACTGACTGTCAGGTATAGTTTCTTTATGTGATTTGGAGTCATGAGAAAACCCAAGCACCTATGGGATAGCCTCTACAGGGCTTGAAGAACTCAGTTGACCCAAAGGATCACTCTTCTCACTTGATGGAGATCAGGAACCTTACAGAGGAAAGCAAGAGACTTCATCCACAATGATTGTTCTTTTGGCCATTTTGGATTTGGATGCACACATGGGATCTTTCTTTAGATCCATCAGGTGCTGAGAATCTAAGCCATAGACTCACACTGCACTAAGAGGCTGATTCAGACATATCCCTTTGCAAAGCAATTAAGCAAAGATCCACAGGTGATGCCCATTTATTTCCATTTGAAAACTGATTTTTTCAGACTTTGGAAAGGAGTGGCCTTAGGCAAAGACCTTCCTTACATTCAGGGCAACAGAACAATAGGAAAGCAAATTAACAGAGCAGAGTTTCTCCACTGAGACTTTCCTGGTCACACTGATATCTGAGTTTTCTGAGATACTCACCATTCCCTTCAGCTATCCAGTACATGGTCATGTCCCAGATTCTGGAGGAGATACATATCTTGAACACAAAACCATGAGCCTATGGGAGAGTGGCCAAAATTCAGGAAGAAATCAGGAACGTAGGAAGGTAGTAGGTGTTGCCCATCCATCAGGCAAGCTTCAGTCCTTTCATAAATTGGACAGGATTAATGCTGCGAAGATTTCTACTAGACAGGACACATCCATTAATGCATTCTCTTTTCTATTGTCTACAATCACGGACACAGTGGGATACACAGACATAGAAACACTCGCCTTCTCAAAGGACTTACTAGAAACAGGCCACTCCAAACCAAACAAACCATCTTTCCTACATATTCTTAGAATATGAGACAAAATCACAAACACACACACACACCCACAAAGGCACCTTCTTTCCCCAAGTAGGTCTGTGACAATCCAGAGCATCCTCTGACAGGTGGGCCATAATAGGTTCCCCCGAAATGGGTTGTCCTATGTCAGATCTGGTCTCCTTGGCCAAAACTGTGAAGTTGTCAGGAGCCAGCAGTGAGTCACTGCCTGCTTTATCAGGAAAAGGCCCTCTTCAGAGCTTTCCTGTCATTTGTCCATCTTCAATTCAGTAGTTGCCAAGAAAGACTCACTCTGTCCTTGGTAAATCCAAACATGTGAGACCACTGGGACTGGGACTGGGACTGCCTCAGGGTTCGTGGCTTCCTGGATCATAAGTTCAGAGTGTTCCATCAACAAGAAAGTGACGTAGGTCACTTCCTCTAGAACTGAATGAGGTCACTGCCTTGGCAACCACTTTGTCCTAACAGTTGCTTCAAAGGGTCCATGAGATGGAGCGTGCCCCTACTTCCTACAACACTTTCACAAGTTAGAATGGAATATCAACCATAGGCACCCAGGAACAGCTCTGCACACATGCCTGGTTTGGTCCATCTTCTCTACATTAAGAAGAGAGAGACTGCTTCAGACACACCCCTTCATCCTTACCTGGTTGTTTGTTATGGAAGATGACTTTTGCTCTCTCACGTTCTACATAGCTGCGTATATCTTCTCCTGTTATCATTTCTGCATGGACCTTTGAGGTTCTCAGCAGGTTGAAGATCTCCTACATTCCTGTATTGTAAGACCAACTCTGTCCCTGCTCTTCTGTAAAGGTTGATTGAGGGAACCGTGTATGGTTAGGGTTAATAACATGTTTGATTTGGGTTAGGTTCATTCTGCAGGATGAATAATGGTATTGGGAACCTGCGATATTTATAAGATGGTAGAGGTGAAATATATGTATGAAAACAGAAATCTCGGTAAGATTTGAAGCCCAGAAGGTCATTGGATCCTTGATTTGGATACTTAGCTTTGAATTACGTTCTGCACAGATGTCTCAGATAAATCTATAGAGAATGGCATAGGATCTTGTACCTTGGATGATTGAATGTTGAGGAGAACATTCATTCAAAAAGCGAGAGTCGGTAGGATTAGGAAGATAGTTGGTAGAATTAGAAAAAAGTGTGAGTATAGGATTTGGACAAAATGTTCTTTAGCAATAGGGTTTCAGGTAGACAAAAAATGTAAATGTCAGCACATATGAAGAGTCAGTCACAATGATGAACTGGGGAAATATGTAGGAAAGCAGATATCAATAGAGACATTAGGAAATCATGCAAAGTATGAAGTGAGTGATAGCAATAGACATTTTCAACAGGCTTGAGATTGAATATATAATCTTAGGAACAACAAATATGTAGTCTACAATAGGATTGACATTTGAGAGCATTAGGCAAACTGTACATGGGTGATTTTCATAATCCATACTCACATTCCATTTAGGCTTTGGTACAATCATAAGTGTGACTTTGCATTTTGTGGCCAGAATATTACTGTGATAAAATGTATATGTAGATCAGGTGACATGAGTATTTCTACCACCATTTCTTGGATCAATATTTTGAAGAGGTATAAATTAGTATTGGGGGTACATATAGGTGTACCATGTGTGTATGAATATAGAGATAATGCATGAATAGACCATACTGTGAATAAATAATATAACTGTTTCGAACTTTAGAAATTGGAAAAAATTGATATCTGAAAATACACAGGGAATCATATATTGATATACATACATTCATTCCAACCAGTTATACATCTAATGGTAATATTACAGTTGTGGTTTATCATAAAGAGTGTGTGAATTTTGCTTCTAAATTGATTATGGAAATCGAAAATAATGTGTTTGGAACGAAGTCTCATGAAATGACCAGTCAAAAACAAGGAGGAATACATATGTTCTGAAGCAGGAAGTGATAGAATGTGTTACAAATCTCTTTAAATTTATGAAGTTTTGTCTGAAATGTATATTCTATGATGTAAAAAAACTGAAGAAATAGTAATGTACCAGTGTTGAATAAAAATGAATGTCAAAATACACATCATGTCCCATAGGAATCTACTTGCATTGATGTTAAAGTGGGTCAGTTACTGTCAAAATATAAGGATTTGTTTGCACCATTCACTGAAGTGAATTTTCAGTACTATAAAACAAATATGTACTTCAGGTGGATGAATATTTCTGAAAATAATCTTATGAAAAGTTGAATATAAAACCACATACATGAACAAGAATGAATTTAGGGAGTGAATAATATGACACATATATTTCATATTTTGAAAAACCTAGAGAACCTAGAGAGTATATATATATATATATATATATATATATATATATATATATATACAAAACACACACAGAGACATTAAAAAGTAGCAATACATATGCCAATTAAAATTCATCGTGAAATATATATCATCCACAGATCCAAAATATTAATTTTACTGAACATGGATTTATGTATAATGTTTTTCAACTAAGAAGCTCACTCATATTTTGAATTTTCAGTTCCAAAAGCGTTTAGGAGGAGTGATTTCTTCTCACACTTTGTATCTGCCTAGTTAGCCACCTGTCAAGAATATAGGTGTGATACCAGGTAGGATTCTATATGTGCGTGTAAAAATACATGTGCTGAATTGGCTACAGAAAAATGGAGACAGTAATTCACATATGTGTTAACTTTAATAACACATGCAGAACTATTTCAACAAAAAATTGACAAGATTTATAACTCCTACCCTATATCATGCAAAAGGCAAGACCAACTATACACCATGCCTCCTCTGAAGTGCTAGTATTTCTATTCTGTTTGGGTTATTTTTCTCCATTATATTAGAATTAGTAGTCAGAATCTAGTAGGGTATGGGTTATTGTCAAGGATTCAGTATTCCGAACGGAAAATTGAAAAATGAATTCAATGTGTATGTAAATATGTGCTACACAAAAATCTTCCCACTCTCATCCAGAACAATGCCTTGACAATACCTTCGCCCCAAGTAAGACACAATCAGAGGAGAAGATTTAGAAAATCTGTGAACAAATATCTGGAATGGAATATGCTCAGGAGTTCACAACCTTGGAAGTGGTAGAGAAGTTTCCAAATGTAAGGGACAGGGTAAACACTTCACAAACATGGAGGTCTGCTGGCATAGAGACTTCTTGAAAAACTGCCTGTGAGGTTGGGCACTTGAAAAATATGTTGTTGTCAGGAGCTTTAGCTTCCTTTCTAGTGAGACCATAAAAGCTTGGTCTGCATCTATGAAACCTGGAGGACATGGTTTCTTATTTCCCAATGAACATGAGGCAGCAGTGCTGAATTCTCTTTTTAGGTAAACTGTGGCCACTGGGGGCTAAATGTCTCCCCATGTGCACTGTGAAGCCACATGGTCATCCTCCATTTTCGTGGTGTTTCTTCCTGCTGCACTGGGAGTTTGGTATTTGCTTCACGAAATACAAGGAATTCAATTGGGTCACAGTGCAAGAGGGAGTTCTGTCACGTGTGGTGGGTCAGGTTCTGCAGGAGGATACAAGAACCAGGATTCTATCCAACATAGCTTGCCCCCTTGACCATAGCAACCTGATTCTGAACAATGTCCTGAAACCTCTCCATATAACAAGTTGCCTTTACATGGAAGGTTCTGCTGGCTGCACCATGTCAGTCACAAGCCATTTGGAAGCCAATGGAAGATCCACATGGCCCCACCACACATGTTTTATCACATACCTGCCCACCACTGCTCTAGGCCAACTACTCAACAGAGTCCAACTTACTGGCATCTTTGTTCTACACCATTTACATGAAACCCAGTCAATCAAGGCACTGTCTGGTATATTCATGATCAGCAACAGGACATCCAAAGGTTCTCCAGTGCCTCCTGGTGATGGGAATTTCAAAAATTTCATGGTATTTTTCCAGCCATTTTTCAAGGATTAAGTTGGAGGCACTGTGAGTTTCAATTCTTTCAGGAAACATTAAATGTTTAGGAAGTTCATTTCAATGAAAGCTCTGGAGAACACTCATAGGTAAGGCTTCCCAAAGAGTGGCCAAAAGATCACATGATGTTATGCCCGTTTAGGCCTACAATGTGAGTTCCATATGAGTTTTGACTCTCAACTATGGGTGCCAAATCTTTCAGAATAAAATCATGTGGTATCCTGGCTGAGAGGCCTAGTGCTCTGTGGAAAGGCATCCTGGGCCTAGAACTTAGTTTCCAAAGGCGACACTAATGCCTGGCTTTCTAAAATCTCAACACTATTCATGGCAATACTTCTCTGAGGTCAGTTTGAGAACTCAGTCTCTAAGGGAATCACACCAGAGTTCAAGCACATGTGGACCAAATCATCTCTTCTAACCGCCACCCTAATGACCACAATTTAAAACAAAACACTCCAACGTGGCACTCATCTTCTTCCATATAGACACTCATAATGACCTCTGGCAGAAGTTTTCCATGAAGGGCACAGCCCAAGACCGTGTCCAAAATAAGCTCTCTTGCACCTAATTTGCCTAAAGTCAAGGTGGCCTGGACACCCTTCTTGTGAACCAGGAGAGATCAAATAGGCTTCCCGTTAATACTGCTCTGCTTCTTCAATTTGAGGCCAACTGACTGTGGGGTTTGGATTCCTTATGTGAATTGGAGTCTTGAGAAAACCCAAGCAACTATGGGCTAGCCTCTGCAGGGCTTTGAATAACTCATTTGACCCAAAGGATCCCTATTCTGACTTGATGGAGGTCAGGAAAGTTACAGAGGAAGGCGAGAGACTTCATCCACAAAGACTGTTCTTTTGGCCATTTTGGTTTTTGATGTACACATGGGATCTTTCTTTAGATCCATCAGGAGCTGAGAATCTTAGCCACAGCCTCACACAGGGCAAATAGGCTGATTCAGACACATCCTTTCCAAAGCAATTAAGCAAAGAGCCACAGGTAATGCCCATTAATTTCATTTGAAAACTGTTATCTTCAGGCTTCACAAATTGGTGGACTGAGGAAAAGACCTTCCTGACATTCAGGGCAACAGAAGAATTGGTAAACAAAAGGCCCCAAGCAGGGTTTCTCCACTGAGACTTTCCTGGTCACACTGATATCTGAGTTTTCTTAGATGCTCGCCATTCCCTTCAGCTATATAGTACATGGTCATGTCACAGACCTTCGAGGTTGCACATATCTTAAACACAAAACCATGAGCCTATTCTGGAGAGTGGTGAGAATTCAGAAAGAAAACAGGAACTTAGGTAGATAGCAGGTGTTGCACATCAATAAGGCATGCTGCAGTCCATTCATAAATGGGGCTGGATGAATGCTGGGAAGCTTTCTACTAGATAGGACATATTCATTGATGCATTCTATTTTCTAGTATCTAAAACCACGGACACAGTGGGGTACACAGACATAGAAACACTCACCTTGTCAAATGACATACTAGAAACAGTTCACTCCAAACAAAACAAACCGCCTTTCATACCTATTCTCAGAACATGAGACAAAACGACAAACCCACACCCACACCACAAAGGAACCTCCTTCCTCCATGTAGGTCTGTGACTATCTGGAGTGTCCTCTGACTGGTGGGCCATACTATGTTCCCTGGAAATGGCCTGTTCTGTCTCAATCTGGTTCCTTGGCCAACTCTGTGAAGTTGTCAGGAGCCAGCAGTGAGCCACTGCCTGCTTTCTCAGGAAAGGCCCCTCTTCATAGCTTTCCTTGCATTTGGCCATCCTCACATCAGTAGGTCCCAAGAAAGACTGAGTCTTTCCTTGGTAAATCAAAATAAGTTTGACCACTGAGACTGGGACTGGGACTGGCTCTGGGTGCCTGGCTTCCTGGATTCCAAGTTCAGAGTGTTCCATCACCAAGGAAGTTAGGTGAGCTCACTTCCTTTAGGATATGAATGAGGTCACTGCCTTGGCAACAAATTTGTCCTAACAGTTGCTTCCAATGTTCCCATGAGAAGGAGGCTGCCCCTACTTCCCGTGACACTTTCACCAGTTACAGTGGTATGTCAACCATAGGCATGCAGGAGCAGCTCTCAACACATGCCTGCTTTGGTCCATCTTCTATACATTAAGAAGAGAGTGTCTGATTCAGACACATCCCTTCATCCTGAGCAGGTTGTTTGCCATGGAAGACTTTTGCTCTCTCAGGTCCTTCACAGTTGCCTACATCGTCTCCAGGGATCATTTCTGCATGGACCTTTGAGTTTCTCAGCAGGTGGAAGATCCTCTATATTCCTGTATTTTAAGACCAACTCTGTCCCCACTCTTCTGTAAAATTAGATTGAGAGAACAGTGTATGGTTAGGGTTAATAACAGGCTTGATTTGGTTTAGAAAGGAAACTACACGGTAGAGCAAACAGGGTCCTACAGTTAGCAATAATATGAGGATTATTAATGGACCGGCCATGGCAGATAAAAGCGTAGTTAACCAGGTTGACTATGTGAACCAAGACTCAAACCTCCCTTTTGGGGCCTCTGTCTCTGTTTGACTCTCTTCAAGTCGTTTTCTTAATTTACTCATAGATACTTTTACAACTCCAGTATTGTTGGCATAAAAACAACATTCTTCCCTCAATACAAGCAAAAAGGCACCTTTCTCTCATTAAGAGGAGGTCCAACACTCGCCTGCTCTGTAAAACAACTTCAGAGAGAGAGAGGTTAAAATTTCTGTAAAGCTGTAATGTCGGTTTTTAACGTCTTTAAGCTTTGGTCTATTTCTGCTTCTAATTGTGTGTTTGTTGTGTCTCATGGACTAGGGCAGTTGTTCCTGTGCCCACCCCTTCAGCAACAATTATTCCTAATAGTATGGCTAAAGTGGGGATACAGGTTCCCGGTGGAACCGGGTTGTATGCCACCCTATTTGAACTTTAAATGAACCTACGTCATGATAGAGTACTCTGAAAAACATCTGCATCATTACATAATTAATCACATCTATTGACCATTTTCTGAAAACATAAATAATGTTAAAGTCTACAGAATTATACTGTTTTAGGGACGGACAAGGAAAGGCACCAAAGAGCACCAAAGTCAGGAAAACAGTCTTATTTGATTGCATCCGGATTTAGAGGGCATTGCTTCTGTTGTAATCAATTAATCCCCTGAATCCCAATTTTCGGTAGTTTTAGAATTTGTACCCAAAATGTAAGGGAAGGGGCTCAGAAGTTCACTGTCCGCAGAAATTCACAAAAATTAGTTTTTGTTTCTATTTTTTTTCCTGTGTTCTGGGCAAGTTAACTTTTCAAGGACACCTTGGAAGGGGAGAGCTTTTTTGTCTCTTTTTTTTTCTTCCTGCCAGCTGTCACCATGGAGCCCAGTTGGTAACTTTTTATCTTAGAAATGTAGCCATCTCTGTGAAGCCCCAGCTCATGGCCAGAGGCCTTGTTCACATATTTTGTGAAATACTGGTAAGGCGGTGTCTAGCTTAGGGCTGGTAATTTTTCCAGCCAGTGGCCAAGTAGAACAGGGCAACATGAAAAGTGGAAGTTTATCTACATTGAACTCTTTCAGAGGTAATCTTTTGCTGAAAGACCTAAAGTAAGCCTTGGTGAAGACTTCTGGAGAAGGTCATTTAAGACATTTCTTTGGACCTGGTACAGAGGGGGAAGACGGGGAAGGCGAGGCTGACAGCAGCTCCGTGGATCTGAGAATGAGGAAGGAGAGATGTAAAAGAATAATGGAAAAGGGGTTTGAGATTTTCCTAGAACAAAACTTGAGCAGTAGAACAAGTAGAGCAGAGGGGAAGATGGGAGTGAGAATCCCAAAAAGCCTGTGAGGGACTTTAAATACTTAGTAACCTGTCTTCAGTGTTGACAAAGCAACTTTAAAGGCCATTTTTATTACATCTTTGATAGGGGTCTGAGGGCTCTTCTCAGCTGGTTAGAGCTTTGGGTTAGCTTGCTAGAGGACTTGGTGGGACCTAGTGCAGGCACTGACAGGAAAAGAGAGGAGTGAGTGGGTGGAGGGGTACCTCGGTATCTGCTACCTCAGCAAGGGGGCAATGTTCTGAAAACCAGTGGAGGTTTGGGTTTTTGATTTAGTAATTGGAGGAGAGAAATCAGGTTGCTGAGGTGGGAGTGACAGCAGCAAGTCTAGAGCAGAAGGCTGAGGGTGAGGAATTATTGGAGAAGCATAGTACAGGATGTGAGCGAAGGAGAGAAAAGGATTCCACATAGGGAAATTTCACCCTTTTGAGAACTTGCCAAAGTTAAAAATGTCACGCAGAATTTGAGGATCTAGAGAACCCTCTGGGGGCTATAGTATTTGGTTGTCTAATTGGTAATATGGCCAATGCTGTGTACTAAATTTGATGAGGAGTTTGGGTTCCACAAGGCACCCCCTGTATGCTCACATCCCCTTGACTTACACAAGAAGTCGGCTTCTCTCCCACACAGCCGTGGCTATTTGTGGCTTTGGTAGTCTGCCGGGCAAACATAGTAATCTAGGCTAGCCAACCTGAATCTGTCTCGCATGTCCCTGCATCCATAATGTTTGTTTCAATTATCTATGGTACGGAAGGAATTTAATGGAATTTTAGTGGGATCCTCTTCATAAGGGATATCTCAATAGGAAAGACCTATACCGAGCTGAAAAATGTCTGGGTGGAGAGATGGCCACCTGGTCCCTAAGGGGGCTGTATGCGAGATAGACCATACTTCTTGTCTAGTAGGATTTGTGATCAGCCATCGCTGCTGAACCGGATGATGAGGGTTAGAACTACTGGTGGCCAAGGGGAGAGTCTACAGTCTTATCCACATAGCGAATATGCAATTTGAAATGGTTACCAGGCTTTTCCAGTTTCCAACAAGAGTCTGGACACAGCGAAGGCTTGAGATGAGAGGCATGGATCCAAAAAGTGATTCCGTCTACTTTTACCGCTGTAGGTTTTATAAGTAGCACCTGGTATGTTTCTTTCCAGTGGGGTTCCAGGGATGACACCTGATGTTCTCTTATGTAGACGAAGTCTCTTTCTTGATATTGATTTGGAGTCCCCTCCTGCCCAGGTTGGTAGGCAGTCGCCAGCTGTTTCCACAGGAATTGCTGAGTTCTTTCAATGACTTTAAGTCTGTCAAGCAAGGGGGTGTGGAAGTGATCGTTAGGCCTTAGAGTTGGGGTTAGGTCCCTTACTGGATGATGGGCATCATAGAGAATTTCATAGGGGGTGAGGTTACACAAAGAAACAGAAGGAGTATTTCTCGCATGAAACAGTGCATAAAGCAGGAGCATAATCCAATCTTTTATGCCGGACTCTTAGCTTAATTTCATTAAGGTCTATTTAAGGTTCTATTTATTTTTTCTACCTGTCCTGAGCTCTGGGGTATATAAGCATAATGTAACTTCCAATTAATCCACAGGGTCCTGGTTAACACCTGACTTACCTGGGCCATGAACACCAGTCCATTATCAGACATTATTACTTTAGGCAGACCGTATCTTGGAAAAATATCTTTCAGGATCTTCTTGAAAACCATTTGTGCAGTTTTTTTTTTTTATGTGTGTGTGTGTGTGTGTGTGTGTGTGTGTGTGTGTGTTTGCGCGGAAGGCTTCAATCCATCCTGAAAATGTATCTACAAAGACTAGGAGATATTTAAGTCCATACCTTCCTGGCTTAATTTCACTAATGTCCACTTCCCAGAATTGTCGTCGTCTGGTTCTTCGTAGGTGCTTTCCTCTAGGAAACTGGAAGGGTAAGCATTAACCAGTTGATTGCCTCGACAGGCTTTTGTTACCCGTTCAGTTATTTCCTTTCGCTGTGAGTCGGTTAGTGGAAAACTCTGTTCTTAATCCTACAGGAATGCCTGCAGTTTCTTTGAACCAAGGTGAGTGAGTTGATGTACATTTTTAACGTAGTGTACGGCTTTCTGTAATTGCAGGCTGAGCTCAGTGAAGTTGAGGCGTTTAGTGTCAGTGTCCTTAGATGTTATCAAAAACTTCCTGGTGATCAGGGGTCCATTGGAATTGGGCATCTCCCTTTAACACCGGGTATAAAGGAGCAGCTAAGGACACAAACCCAGGTATCCATAATCTTCAAAAGCCAGCAGTCCCAAAAATCTCTCTGAGTTGTCTCTTGTTAGATGGGGGTGGTATCTACACAATGGTTTGTTTTCTGGGCTCAGTGAGCCATCATTTACTGCCCCTAAGGGAATAGCCCAGGAAGATTACTTCATGCCAGCAAATTTGGGATTTTTTGGCTGAAAATCTATGCCCGAGTTGAGCAAGCTCATATAATAGTGCTTGGGTCCCAGACTCAGTTTTCCTTGGTGTTGGCTGCCAGTAGCAGGTCATTCACGTATTGAAGCCGGGTGACTTTGGGGTGTGTAGTTCTGAAATTGCTGAGATCTCTGCGGAAGGCTTCAACAAAAAGAGTGGGGGAGTTTTTGAACCCCAGTGGGAGTCCAGTCCAAGTTAGTTGACCAGACGTTCCGGTTTCTGGGTCTACCCACCCGAAAGCAAACAGCAACTGACTATCTTTATGCAGAGGCAAGCAAAAGAAAGCATCTTTTAAGTCCAGAACAGTAAACTATTTCCACTCAGGGTTCAGAGTGCTAAGCAGATTGTACGGAATAGGTACCGTGGGGTGAATGTCCTGCACTCTGTTGTTGATCTCTCTTAGGTCTTTAACAGGGGGATAGTCCCCGGGTCCTGGCTTTTTTTTTTCTAGTAGCATGGGAGGGTTCCAGGCCGATTGACAGGGCCTTAGGACCCCTAAGGCCAGATATTTCTGAATATGGGGCCTTATCCCATCTTTAGGTTTTTTTGCTTAGAGGATATTATTTGACATTAATTGGGGAGGCTGAGGTTTTTAACTCCACTGTTATTGGAGGTTGTTTCATGGCCAGGCCTAACCCAGGAGTTTTTGCCCAGGCATCTGGGTAATCTGTTATCCAATTCTGGGGTAGCTTGCCTGTTTGATCAGTCTTGGAGGGTGTGAAGAGTGGACGTTCATCTTCTACTAATATAGTTAAAGCCGTGACGATAAGAGTTTTTTACTAAAGGATTTAGAAATTTCATTTGGGGGCCTTTAGGGTTAAAAGTTATTTTGGCCAAGAGCTTGATGAGCAGATCTCTGCCCATCAATGGGTCCGGGCATTCCTGGATTACTAGGAAGGAGTGATGGATTTTTTCCTTCCCCAGGTCCATGGTCCTCTTAGTAGTCTAAGCCCAATATTTACTGCCATTAGCCCTTTGAACTACAGACCTTTCATATGATAGAGGGCCCAATGGGGCCTTAAGGGCTGAGTATACTGCTCCTGTATTCATTTCAAAGTTTACTGGGGTCCCCTACACTTCAAAAGTTACCCTGAGCTAGGGAAAGGGATCTGAGCCGCAACTTTCTTAGTCATCCTCCAGAGTCAGAATGGATGGCTGGCGTGGCTGTCTCTTTATAGGGCACTCTTTGGCCCATTGTCCTTTTTCTTTACAGTAGGCACATTGATCTGAGGCCAGGGGTGGCCTCTGGCATGGGCCCAGATATCCCTTCCCGTCACCTTATGTCTTAATTTCTGGCCTCTTTCTTGTTGTGACCAGGATCTTAGTCAATGCCTTAGTCTGTCTTTTGCTTCTCTCATCCTCCCTTTGCTCCTTTCTTTCTCCCTGTTTCTCTCTTATAGTATACTTTCTCGGCTTCTCTGACTAAATCTCTCTTTTAACTTTTTTTTTTAATATCCATGGCAGCTTGCCCAATTAAGGCCATCATTACAGATGCCTTTTGATCCTCTGCCTGAGGATCGAAAGGAGTATATCTCTTATATGCCTCCATAATTCTCTCTAGAAACAAAGAGGGAGATTCATCAGGCCTTTGTATAATTTCTCTTACCATGGCCAAATTAGTTGGTCACCTAGCAGCCCCTTGGAGACCCGCTATTAGAGCCAGGCAATAATTGGACAGATGCTCCCTATCTTCAAAGGTGTTGGGGTCCCAGTTGGGTCGGTTTAATGGTAAGCCGGCTTTGATTATGTTGGGAAGTTGTGTTGGTCGCCCATCAGGTCCGAGGATATTTTTTTCTAGCTTCCAGGAGGTGTTTCTCTCATTCCTCTGTCATGAAGAGAGTCCCTAGGAGTTGTTGGCAGTCATCCCAAGTAGGCAGGTGTGAAAACGTTGGCGAGTTTTCTGAGTTCTTTTAGCCGAGCCAGCTTCCTCCAGGGAAGGAGGGGCTGTGTGTGCCGTGGGACAGTCATCTGGATGGCGCTCGGCCAGCCTAGCTTCCTCGAATGGTGGAGAGGCTGAGTCAGCAGCAGGGGGATCACTTAGAGGGTGTTGGGAGTTGGGGGACGAAGGCAGAGGATAAGGAGGGGGAGGAGAGTCCAGTAGAGTCTTGAGACTCAGGGAGAACAGAGGGTTCAGGAGGAGGAGCAGAGAGTTTAAGAGATAGAATCGTGGGAGAAGGAGTAGGAGGTGGTGCAGGGACAAGGAAAGGCTTCACCCTGGGAGGAGGAGATTTGCAGAGGTCCTGACAAGTTAAGATATGTGGCTGTTGATCTGGATGTCTATCTGGCCCCTGCTGAAAGACAATATCTTGAACTTTTCACATGAGTGCGAAGTAGAAAGATTCTTCTAGGGGCCATCCGACTACAAAGGTGGGTCATTCTGAGACACAGAATCTGCCAGGTCCGTCGTTTTACTGAAAATGAAAGATTCTGAGCCCTTAAGCAAACTTTGGTCCAGTGATCAAGGGTCAGGGACAGAGGCATTGAAGTGTTCTGTCCCATAATGAAATATACACAGACAGTGAAAGCAACGACACACGACACAGACAAGACAAGACAATAAAGACAGGCAATGGACGTCCAATTCTGAGACGAGGACTGAGTAGCCGGCAAAACATGATGGGCTGGCAATACCGAATCCGAAACAAAATATCACTGAATTGAGGAGACTATTGTTCCTCGATTTCTCGAGTCCATCCTCCAGGGACATGCCCTGTGGCTCTGTGACTTGTGTGTCAGCCACCATGGGAGAGAGCTCACGCTCTTTACCAATAGCCATTTTGTCAAACCCTAACCTGAATCCTGAAACCAGAAAGAGGGGCCTTATGTACCCCTAGAGGAGCCCGTTGGGGGTCTTTCATCTGCGGCTGCCGGAACTCGCTGGGGCCACCAGATGTAAAGGTCGGGCGAGGGTTGGTGGAAGAGACCACCAAGAGACTGTCTCATGCAACAGCAAAGGGTTTATTGGGAGTCCGGCATGCAAGGGCTCAGAGCTCACTTGAATAGAGCAGAGAGCCCTGAGAACAGCTTAAGAAGTGCTTATATATTTTCCTTGGAGAGGGCAGGGAGGGAAGTTTATTGATGGGTAAGAGCGAGTGGGCGGTTTGCATGCAACTGGTTGACGGAGTACATTCTGCAGTTTGGCAGTTGGGGACAGCACATTCTGGGAATAAGAATAGCAAACAGTTCTCAAGATTTCAACAGTTTTTCGTTAAGCATACAGAAAATCAAGAAGTGACAAGTACCTATTTTATTAACCTTTCAATATAAGTATGAAAACAAAAATCTAGGTAAGATTTGAAGCCCAGAAGTTCATTGGGCCCTTGATTGGTATACTTAGCGTTGAATTACATTCTGTAGAGATGTCCCAGAAATATGGATATACAATGGCATAGGACCTTGTACCTTCTCGGAGGTCAATTCCAAAACACAGACTCTAAGGGGAATCACACCAAAGTTCAAGCCAAGGTTGACCCAATTATCTCTTCCAACCGCCACACAAATGACCACAATTAAAACCAAAACACTCCCACATGACACTGATCTTCTTCCATATAGACACTCATCATAACTTCTGGCAGAAGAATTCCATGAGAGGCGCAGCACAAGACAGTGTTCCAAATAAGCTCCCTTTCCCCTCATTTGCCAATAGTCAGGGTGGCCCGGACACCCTTCCTGTGAACCAGAAGTTATCAAATAGGCCTGCCATTAATACAGCTCTGTTCTCCAATTTGAGGCCTACTGACTGTGGGGTTTAGATTCTTTATTTGAATTGTATTATTAAGAAAACCCAAGAACCTATGGGCTACCATTTGCAGGGCTGTGAAGAACTCATTTGACGCAATGGATCCCTATTCTCACTTGATGGAGTTCAGGAACCTTACAGAGGAATGCAAGGGACTTCACCCACAGTGACTGATTTTTTGGCCATTTTGATTTTGGATCCACTCATGGGATCATTCTTTAGATCCATCAGGTGCTGAGAATTTAAGCCACAGGCTCACACAAGGCCAAGAGGCTGATTCAGACACATCCCTTTACAAAGCAATTAAGCAAAGAGCCACAGGTGATGCCCACTCATTTCCGTTTGAAAACTGTTTTCTTCAGGGTTCTCAAAGGCCTGGCCTAAGGCAAAGAACTTACTGACATTCAGGGCAACAGAAAAATAGGTAATCAAAAGGCCCATTGCAGGGGTTCTCCACTGAAACTTTCCTGGTCACATCGATATCTGAGTTTTCTGAGATGCTTGCTATTCCCTTCAGCTATCCAGTACATGTCCATGTCACAGTGCTTGGAGGTGGTACATATAGTGGACTCAAAAGCATGAGCATATTTTGGAGAGTGGCTAGATTTCAGGAAGAAAACAGGAACTTAGGAAGATAGCAGGTGTTTTCCATCGATATGGCAAGCCCTAGTGCATTCATAAATTGGGCAGGATGAATGCTGGGAAACTTTCTACTAGACAAGAAACATCCATTGATGCATTCTCTTTTCTAATGTCTACAACCACGGACACAGTGGGATACACAGACATAGAAACACTCGCCTTGTCAAACAACCTACTAGAAACAGTTCACTCCATTCCAAACAAACCGACTTTCTTACCTATTCTCAGAACATGGAACAAAACCACAAACACACATCCACACCCACAAAGGCACCTCCTTCCCCCAAGTAGGTCTCTCACTATCCGGAGTGCCCTCTGACAGCTGGGCCATACTATGTTCCCCCGATATGGCCTGTCCTGTTTCAGATCTGGTCTCCTTGTCCAACTCTGTGAAGTGGTTAGGAGCCAGCTGTGAGCCACTACCTGCTTTTTCAGGAAAGGCCCCTCTTCAGAGCACTCCTGGCATTTGGCCATCCTCACATCAGTAGGTACCAAGAAAGACTGACTCTGTCCTTGCTAAATTGAAGCAAGTGAGACCACTGGGACTGGGACAGGGACTGATTCTGTGTGCCTGGCTTCCTGCATCCCAAGTTCAGAGAGTTCCATTACCAAGGAAGTGAGGTGAGGTCGCATCCTTCAGGAACTGAATGGGGTCACTGCCTTGGCAACCACTTTGTCCAAACAGTTGCATTCAAGCGTACCATGAGAAGGAGGCTTACCCTACTTTCTGTGGCACTTTCACAAATTAGAATGGTATATCAACCATAGGCACCAAGGAACAGCTCTCCACACAGGCCTGATTTGGTCCATCTTCTCTTTATTAGGAAGAGAGCCTTTAGTCCGGGGAGCACTGCAGTGAACCTCTGCACTAAAACTATTAGCAAGCACCTGGTGGAGGAGGCCTCCATAGGTAAGTGGCGCCTTTATAACATCTGATATCCGGTTAAGGGAGATCTCTTCTGATCACAGAGATGTGGCCTGGGGAGGCTCACATATACTCCTGTCCAGGAGAGTAACCAGAATCGTTCTGTCCTCTGTTCTGTTCTGTAGGGAATTCCTCTGGAACTGTAGAGAGGGGCCGATGGGCACGCACGCGCTCCTACCCTGGAGCTTTAGCAAGATGTTGCACTGTTCCACTGTTTTTCTGTTTAGGCGCCAGGTTTCTGTTTTTTTGTGTTTTGTTTTGTGTTCTATTTTTTTTATTTGTTTGTTTGTTTTTGTTCATTTTGTTGTGTGATTTCGGTGGTAAAACTTAAGGATTTCGGACGTGAAAATGGGTAATAAAGAGAGTAAGCCTGACACCCCTTTGGACTGTGTTTTAGGGAACTGCGATGAACTTTACCACCCTTTGTTAAGCCGAATGATAGAAGCCCCTAGATGGCTGCCTGGAGCACACCCATTGCAGAGGGCAATGCCTGCTAGGGACCTAAGAACTGAGTATCTCCCAGGTTAACAAGTGAAACTCCTTTAAAACCCCTTGTCACTCCAGATCAAGAAAGTCACAACCTTTGGCAGAGTCCCCTGTGTTTCTCCTTTGTTAGCAAAGCAATTAACCTCCCTTTTTCTTTTTCTCAAAACCCAGGCCTCATTATTAAATTGGTATTAATTGGCTTCAAGGTAAGGAATTGAACTTTAAGTTACAAATTTGGTACCCCCCCTTTGCCCCGGAACTTTATGAGAGCTGTCTACTGAAATATTAGGAGATGGAGCATGCTTGGTGTGGAACTGAACCAGAGGAGCTAATCCTGTAAGTAAAAGGAGGGACTCAGGGACTCCCAGCAGCTGCCAAAGCCCTGTTGATTCTGGGAATTCCCTCCTTCCTTCCCTGCACAGTAAGGATTATGCCACGTCTGTCTTGTTAAAAAAGAGAAAAAGAAAAAGGGGACACTAAATGCAGTGAAGTCACCATGGAGACACTTTATTTTACATTTCAGGTTGCCCCTCTGTTAAAACATGTGGTCCTCCCCTGTGGATATCTATGGTGCACACTGGTGTAGGAGATTTTACTCTTATCTGCTCTGGTTTAAAGGGTTCCGTCTGACACCCATAGTCTGGACCTCCTTTCTGTCTGTATTGTGTCTTTGTTTCTGGCCTTTTAAGACATGTGCAATAAAGTGTTGATACTATAAATTGTTTCTTGGGAATGATGTTAGCTGAATGTGTGTCTAAATGATAATGTTTTATTTTAACAATCTGGTATCTGAATGGGTTTTTGAAGCATTGCACAATATTGCAGTTAAAAGTCGGGTTTTGGTAATTGTTTAGTTTATGATTCCAGATAATTCATGCCAGAGAACTTAAATACTTAGGATGGAAAACTGAAGAACTCTACTTCCAAGTTGGCAAGTAACTTCCCAATCACACAGTCTTTTTTTTCACCAATTTTGAATTGGGTATCCTTGGAAAATGTCACTGTGTGTACCAGTGCATAAATTTGGACAAGGATAGTAAATCATAGAATGGTATCTGTTGACAAAACAAGATGTAAAGATATAAAATTTTGTGAATTGTATCTTAAACTTGTATCATAATTTTCAACATCCGAACCTCAAAATTATGGTTAAAATGCCTTAGGCCTGAGGTGTCTGCTCAGAATAGCAGTTTTTTCCTGCTCCTTCCAGACCTCAGCCATGACTTATGTTGAAATGCAAATGAAAGAAGCCTGCAAGCTTAATAGGAGACTGATTTGAGGCCTAAGGGAAACAAAAGGTAAATTGTGTGGTATTTACTAATTACTAGCCAGTCATTTTTTCTAGGACTTTTATTTTTTTCCTTAGATACTTTATTTTTTTTTTTTTGAGCACATGATTTTAGCATTCAGACCTTGGTTAATGTTTTTCTGATCAGTTCTATCTTTGACCAACTGTGGACTTTTTGAAACATTGCAATGGAGATTTCACCTGCGAAAAGCTACAAGGCCTTTACTATTATTATGTGTGCACAATTTTGTTATGTGTTGTATGTCTATATATACATATGTCCGTATATCATATATTTGATACACAAATTAACATATATAAGGAGCACTCATAAAAAAAAGTGCTCATAAAAACAAATTTAAAAAGTGGATCCAAAGATATTTAATTCACGTGATTTAAATGTTTCAAATTAATTGGATAAACAGATACAAATAAATGCCTTTAAATTTAAGCTTACAAATTTTTCAAGGAGTTCAAAAATCTAATAATATATTAATATCTACAAAATGTCTAATATGCCTTGGTTCTAGGACCTTTCCTTCAACATAAAAATGGTTTACACTGTTCAATACAATTCTCTAATAATTTGATAAATAAGTAAAGTAAATTTGATATGAGATTACTCATTCATGAGTACTTTTGTTAGATATCTGATTCATTTACTACAGTCTGTATAAGTTTTTACTAAGTCTGTATAAGATTGTAAAAATCAGTCATGTGATAATGAGACAAAAATTTCTTAAAACATAAGTTTACCCATAATGTTGTTTATTAAGTTTTATTTTTTTCTAGAACAAGCAACCATAAAAATTAAACAACTGATTAAATAAGAACTGTTATTTTAGAGCACTGTACTGCCATTTCTTTAAAAGCTAAACTTGGTTAATGTAGAAACATCAATGTAATTGTGATGCTATTAATGTTTTTATATCTTACAGGTATGCAAGTCTGTAAGGAAGAAACTTTAAAAGAGCATTATATCAAGCTGGTGCTCTAAAGTTGTATGGTAAAAAATATATTGGGGATTTATTTACCTGTTATCAAAAAGATATGTAAACGCTTATGTTACTTTTTATATTGGGGAACAATTTAAATGCATATTTAAGTCAATGAGAGCCTAATGTATGTAAAGGTTAAAAACTTCAGCCTTTCTTTAATTCATGTTTTGAATGTGATATCATATGGTGTTAGCTAACGTTCATGTGACCTCAAACAATTTATGTAAACTTTGTCAAATGATATTTAAAAATAAAGATCAGCTTCAGAACTAAAATACTTAAGATTTATAAAGAGCCCTGCCTTACCTGAGATAAGGCTCTGTGTCCCATCTTTCTACATGTGAGAATGACTATGAAACCAGTAGGTCAGATAATATTTCTTTAAAGTTATGTTAAAAAGTTGTTTTTTTGAGGTCAATAATCCTAGGATCTCAAACAGGGGATATAATGTGTAACGCAGCCAGAAAATTCAGGGTAGCTATTACACGAACTAAGTATCTTTACTTTTGTTAATTTTATTTTGAAATTTTCATATAAGTGATCTAAATATTCCCTGTTAGTGTTTTACAAATGTGTTGCTTTAAGAACACAACATGGGTTTATTCAAGATAATAAGTCTTTACCTACAATACCGACAGAATAATACAGATCCCAATTAATAAAAAGATAATTATAGAGTTATAGACATTAAAGCCCAGTACTCAATATAAGGCTGTTAAAATTTATTTGCTGGATGTTTAAGATTAGGATTTAAAATTAAAGTTAAATGAAAAGGGCCAAAAAAACAATATTTGGCTCTTGCCCTCTGAGTCAGTCTGAATCCAGGGAACAGGGGAATTCTCTAAAGAGCTTTGTAACTCTGAGCCACATAACCTCCTGATCAGGGAGATTAATGAGACCACTGGAGAACAGAAAGCCAATTAGTGTATTTGTTATGAAGAGGAGAGTCATCAGAGAAAGCAGACATCCCTGATGCTTCCGAGGGAAGCCAAATGGTCAAGCAAGACCTGGACCCACCTAGCGCAAATGGCACTAGCAGAACTGAGAAGCTGCTCTCACGTTTCCCCAGGAATGACTCCCATAAAAGCTCAGCTGACTGTTATCAATAGATACAAACAAAAGTCAGTTTGACTGCTTCATCTTAAACACTTAGCAAAGACAGTTAAGATCAAAATACAGCAATTCCTGGGCATTTTAAATAATAATAATAATAATAATAATAATAAAATTTTAAGGTATGCACTTTATGTTAGCCTCCCAAAATAAGTAAGACTGGAGGCTACAAAGAAGGATTCTCAGACAGGAATGCCTGATACTTATAAAAAGAGACTATCAAGAAGAGCTGCCACAGGCAGAAGTTTTCAGTTTAAGGCCTACAGATATTCCTAACGTACACAGGTATGCTTGGTGTTTGCTAGTACGATTATCCAGCCCCAAGTAACAGAATTAAAGGTTTCTCTATTAGACACAGAGGTCATACTAGTAAAAGGATTTTACAAGATCAGATGACATTAAATTATTAAACTGTATCTTATGGGGAGGGACAAGTGTAACACTAAAAGTTAAATTTTAAGTTGGCAGTCCTGATAACTGGGGATATTAAAGACTGGTGAGGGAACTTCTATACAGTGACATGTTCCAGCTGCTGCAACATTTATTCAATTCTCATGGTTTTTGTTTCTGTCATAGAAGAACCCATCCCGAGATGACTTTACAACCTGTTCTTCCCCAACCAGACTTCAAACCGAACTGACTTCTAAAAGGCAACTCATGTCCCTCAACTGACTTCTAAAAGGCAACTCTTGTCCCTCACCCCATGCCCACTCACGTCACCCTGTCTCAGGTCACAAGGAGAAAAAATGAGTGATGCCACTCTTCTTACAACAATGGAGAGAAACATAAATAGACTATCAATATAAGTAATTATTTAAGTCAGGTAAAATCAGGGAGATCGGTTTTCGGTGAGTTCTAAAAATTTGGAGACTCTTATCTGAGGGATTAAAATTTCCTCAGTGCTCTTCCCCTAATCTATCAAAGATTTTAAAGGGACACAGAGAAAAAGGGGGAATGATAGACCCAACCTGGGCAATGGGTCTGGGAGCTAGCCCAAGTCCATGCTGATGAAAATCATAGGACCATTCCTAACCACCCCACAGGCCCTCATGCTCTCCCAGAGCAGGATCCCCTATGGGATTACAACACCCCTGAAGGCTTACAGTCTCGTGACATTTTTACATCCTGCCTCTTGGCGGGCCTGAAAAAGGCCACCCGCAAGGCTGTTAACTTTCAAAAGGTGCAGGAGGTCAGTCAAAGGAAGAAGAAAACACCTTCAGAATTCCTGGATAGACTAACCAAGGCCCTTCAACAGTACACAAACCTTGACTCAGAAACCCCTGATGGCCGTCATGTCTTAATGACATATGTTCTGGCCCAAAGCTACCCTGACATTAAAGCCAAGCTTACAAAGCTTGAACAGGGCCCTGCTACTCCTCAGACCAAAATCCTCACTGTCACTTTCAAGGTTTTTCATGGTAGAGTGGATGAAAGTGAATGCCGTAGTCAGAGGGCTGAAAATGCCAAATTCCAAATGTTGGCCCAGGTCATTCAGAGAAGGACATCAGCACGCCGTCCCAATATGACACCCCCTGGAGCTTGCTTCAAATGTGGTAAGGAGGGACATTGGGCCAGGGATTGTCCTTCACCAAGGACACCCTACAACCCCTGCCCAAAATGCCATCGAAGGGGACACTGGGGGGCAGACTGCCCAACAACCCGGAAGGGAGGTTGGTCAGCCGCCCGGCAACCACAGCCTCTCTTGGGCTTGGCAGAGGAGGATTGACGGAGCCCTGGGCCTTCTTTCCAGACTATTACCATCAAGAATCAAGAGCTTAGGGTTACCTTCCTGGTGGATGGACGCTTCATTACCTTCCTCTTGGATACTGGTCACGCTTTTTCGATCTTGAGGGAGTATTGGGGTTCTACCACACCCTCAAAAACTCCTATTGTCAGGGTAGGAGGTAAACAGATTTTCCCTCAAACCCCCCCATCATTTATATGCAGGGATCCGTTTTGTCCTTCACTCACTCCTTTCTCATTATGAGCCGTTGCCCCATTCCCCTTCTGGGAAAGGACATACTCTCACTATTAAAAGTCACCATTCACATATCACCCCACACCTCTCCTACCTCTCATTTCCTCATGATGTTCCTACGGGCAGATACACCTCCTTCATGCACTCTCCCACGACTATCTAAACCAGTTAACCCTGAGGTTTGAGACACAACTACACCCTTTATAGCTAAATGTAGTCCTATTCATATTGTCTTACGGGACCCTTCAAGATATATTAGTCAACCACAATATCCACTCACAACCACAGCCCTCCTCGAATTAGAACTCATCATCCAGGATTTAATGCAAAAGGGGTATTTTAGGCCTACACACTCTCCTTTCAACACCCCCATTATGGCACTTAAAAAACCTAACGTCTCCTACAGGCTGGTTCAAGACCTTCGCCTTGTCAACTCCTCTGTGGTCCCCATCCACCCGCTAGTGCCCAACCCTTACACCCTCCTCTCTCAGATCCCTGCCACTACTACCCACTTCTCGGTCCTAGATTTAAAAGATGCATTCTTTTCTATTCCCTTGTTCTCAGAATCTCAGGATATCTTTGCTTTTACGTGGATTGACTCTCACACCCGCCATTCTCATCAGCTTACTTGGACTGTCCTCCCACAGGGATTCAGGGATAACCCCCATCTCTTTGGCCAAGTTCTTGCCCAGGACCTCACATCCTTTCACCCGACCTGACCTGACTCTATTCTCCTTCAATATGTCGATGACCTTCTTCTATGTAGTCCCTCTGGGAACACTCAATCCCACACCGCTCAGCTTCTTAATTTCCTAGCAGACAAGGGATATAGGCAGTGTCCCCACAAGGCCCAGGTTTCCCAGTCTTCTGACACCTATCTTGGTTTTTGCCTTACACCCAGGAAAAAGGAAATAACACTGGATAGGAGGCAACTCCTCTCTGATCTTCCAGTGCCCCATACGAAAGCCAAAATACTATCATTCCTAGGATTAGCAGGTTATTTTAGGGCCTGGATCCCAAATTATTCTCTTCTATCCAAACCCCTGTATGACCTCGCAAAGGGACCCCCTAGTGAATCTCTTGCCTCCTCCCCCATCTATCACTTCCGCAGGCTTCAGCAACTCCTCTTAAAGGCACCTGCACTTCACCTTCCTGATCTTTCAAGACCATTTTTTCTATATGTTCATGAAAAAGGGGGGCAAGCATTTGGGGTCTTAGGTCAAAACAATGGGCCTACATTTGCACCTGTGTCATATTTTTCCAAGCAACTAGACCCTACCATCCGTGGGTGGGCCCCTTGATTAAGAGCTCTGGTTGCTGGACAAATTTTACACAAAGAAACCTCTAAGCTGAATTTTGGGGCACCTTGAACGATTCATACCCCACATCACTTGAAAGATCTTTCAGCTTATAAGGGCCTTCAAACCCTTCCTCCATCCAGAGTTCTGTCGCTCCTCACTTCCTTTCTGGAAAACCCTAATATTACTTTCCTCCCCTGCTCTGCACTGAACCCTGCCTCGCTGCTCCCAATGACTCCCACGTCTAACACACCAACTCATAATTGCTTGGAATCCTTAGATGATTTCCTCCCCTGTCATTCTTCCATTTCTGAGGGACCACTCACCAAGCCTGACCTTATCTGGTTTACTGACAGCAGTTCCTTTAGGCAGAAAGGCACTCATTTCCCTTTATACGATGTAGTTTCAGCCACTGAGATAATAGAGGCCAAAGCTTTGGCTTCAGGAACTACCAACCAGCAGGCTGAACTTATAGTAGCCACTCGTGCCTGCCTTCTAGCAGAAGGCAAATCCCTCACCCTCTATACTGATTCAAAATATGTCTTCCATATCTTATTATCCCATGCTTCAATATGAAAGGAGCGAGGCCTACTTACCACCAAATGTAATGCGGTCACTAATCCGGCTCTTATAACCAATCTGATAGAGGCCTCCCACTTACCCACCCAGTTGGGAGTTGTCCATTGTAGGTCCCATCAGAAGGACGGCTCTCTTATCACTGAGGGCAATGCCAAAGCTGACCAGGCGGCACGAATGGATGCTACCACTTCCAATTATGGCCCCCCTGGGGGACATACAATGGCCACTTTAGAAAGCTCATCTGAAGCCCCTACTTCTTCCAGTAAGAACAAGGATCTTTTCAAGTTCCTTCATACTCTATTCCTTTCCAATTCTCAGTCTTTGACCCTCTTTTTACAGAGCTTCTTCTCCCTCACCCCCTCTGACATAGCCATGCTACAGAATATAGCCTCTAATTGTCAGATCTGTCAGCGGACCAACCTTCATACTCCTTTAAGGCCCAAACTGTTCCCTTCCCACCAAGCCCGGGGACACATTCCCGCTGCTGACTGGCAGGTAGACTTCACCAACATGCCCACAGTATGGCGCACTAAATACCTCCTTGTCTTTGTGGACACTTTCTCTGTTTGGGTTGAGGCATTTCCCACTTCCAATAAAAAGGCTTCCACTGTAGCTTCAATCTTACTGACAGACATCATCCCCAGGTTTGGTATGCCCACTTCCCTACAATATGACAATGACCCTGAGATTATTTCTAGGATTACACAAATGGTCTCTCAAGCCTTTTGTGTAATGGCATTTCCACTGTCCATATTACCCCCAGGCTTCAGGGAAAGTGGAAAGGGTAAATCGTACTCTGAAGGAACTCCTTACCAAATTGACAATGGAATTAAATTTAGACTGGGTCAAACTCCTTCCCTTGGCTTTGCTTCGAATCAGAGCTCTCCCTAAGAAACCATCTTTACTGTCTCCCTTTGAGATAACGTATGGAAGACCTATTATACCCACTGGGTTGGTCATTTCACAAGGACCTCTCACCCGAGATTTGTCTTTGCCTCTCTTGTTTCATCTCTGCTCGGAACTCTGGATATATCAGGATTGGCTTCTTCCGGACCAAGTCTCCTCTCCAAACACTCCTCCCTTAACACCTGGGAGTCTAGTCT
The DNA here is from genome assembly GCF_048772815.1 of Callospermophilus lateralis. Taxonomy (NCBI): domain Eukaryota; kingdom Metazoa; phylum Chordata; class Mammalia; order Rodentia; family Sciuridae; genus Callospermophilus; species Callospermophilus lateralis. The sequence goes on from NW_027513624.1 coordinate 65,549, forward strand.
ATTATAATACCCCAGAGGAGAAAGGGACTCTTGCCCCAAAATTGGAAGGCCCCTGTCTTGTCATTCTCTGTACCCCCACCGCTGCCAAAACTCTCCTTACCAGACAACCGTCTCACTCCCTGGATTCACATTTCTAGGTTGAAGCCATACCACCAGGAGGCTCCACCTGATGACGACAGGACCACCCCAGAGGAACTCCAAGAGTCACCTCCTGAACCTCCCCTTTACTTCTGCTTTCCACACCCATCTCACCCATTTAAGTTGCTGCTCACACGGTGTTCCCTGCAGCCCAATTCCTCTTAAAGAAGGCACAATGATCTCTCCCAACACCCTAGTCTTCTCTAACTGCTTGTTTTTTGTGCTCTGCTTATTTTTTGTGTTCTGTCGGCACTGGTCTTTACCCTCCTCACCTACCATGTATTTATTCACTCTTTGGGAACAATACTCAGAACATGGCATGCAGAAGGTCTGCGCAGTGAATGCAACTACTTGCTTCATCCACAACTGCACCTCTATTTTCCTAAAATTGTCACCTTCAAGGACCTTCGTCCCTGGTAGCTGGAACTGGCCTTTCATTTGCTTCCTTTTTGATCAAACCAAAGACTATTGTCATTGGTGGCCTGAGATATATAATGGGTGTCCCTATTGGTCATGCAGGTTCCATGATGAACGTGGTAGCTGTTCTTACCACTCACTTGGTTACCCTGAAGGGTGGACTTCTAGTTACCTAAAGTGGAATAAAGGCTCTTCATTTGATAACAATGGATGGTATACTTTAGATATACCTGACCCCAAGGCCAAACGTTGGGGCTATGTTGAGTTTGCTGTCTATGGTCGTAAAACCTCAGCCAGACCCACAGGGTGGATGACTGTTGGCCGCACCCTGATTACGCCACCTACGGCAACCATCCAGGTAGTCGAACACATTAAGGAGTCAGAATCAAAACTTCGAGATCTTATCCATAGCTCATGCAAAAAGGATTCAGAGCCTTCAACCCCCTCAGGTCCCCCTCCCACATGGCTCAATTTGCTACACCAAACTCTTTGATTATTAAACTCCACCCCTCTTTCTGTGCCTACTTCTCAGTGCTTTCTCTGTTCTTCACTTAGTCGTCCACTTCTAGCAGCGGTCCCATTAGCAGCAAGAAATATTTCAGCAAAAACCTACAATTTCTCTAAGAAAGGACAACCCCTACATGTGACACGTATCCCACTGTGGGAAAGTTATTCCACCAATACTTTATTTCCTTTCATCTGTTTCCACCTTCCAATAATGAATCCTTTACCCATTTGTTCCTTGAGCTATAGCACCCCATAGAGCCCTGCGTTTATGCAACCTGGACATTTCCTCTGGTGTAATGGGTCTTTAAGTACCTCAACGATCAATGATTCTGGCACCCGTTTCTTGGTTACTGTAGTTCCTCAGCTGTCTTTGTATACTCCCACCGAATTCCGACAGTTGGCCCTACCTTCCCGCACCTGTAGGGCAGTCTTTCTGCCGGTTCTGGTAGGCCTCACTTTAACAACCTCAGTGGCGAGTCTCGGACTCTCTGTTCGAGCTATAGGTCATGCTCTATGGCATCCAATGACCTGCAACAAAAACTGCAGGAAGCACTCGATACCACTGCTGAGTCTCTGGGCTCCTTGCAGTGGCAGGTTACTTCATTGGCACAAGTGGCTTTACAAAACCGAAGGGCAATTGATCTTCTCTCTGCAGAAAAACGGGGTACATGCCTATTCCTCAGAGAGGAATGTTGCTATTATGTTAATGAATCTGAGCTAATAAAAAAAAAGTTCTTAAATTGCAGGAATTATCGACCCAACTGCTCAAACCTACCTCATCCATTCCCATAACGGGGTTCTTCCAATCCTATTTTGCCATGTACTTACTACCTATCTCGGGGCCCCTTATTGGGATGCTGCTTTTGTGCTCTCTTGCCCTACATAATGAAGTTCTTTCAAACCCAGCTGCAAAAAATTCCTAATCAAACTTTCAACCAGCTTTTGCTTAGGCACTACCAGCGTCTGATGACCGACGAACCCCCAACATCTCCAAGAGATCAGTCCACTCAGTGATGAAGCTCACTACCAGGCACGATGGAATGCAATGGACATCAGACAGTGGGAGACAATGAGCTCGGAGATCCTCTTAATCTGCCACCCTGGATTCATGAGTCTTTATGACCTTCTAAGCTTTCTCATGGCCCTTGGCCTCTTCTATGTCAATCCCCCAACATGGAACTTCTGCCAAAAATTGACCTTTGCTTTAATTTTGATCTTCATTCTGTTTTTATTCACTCTGATCTTCTTCAGGTGCTGGTGACACCATGTCCAGGCAGCGCTTCCAGTATTTCCTAGAGTCTCTGTTGCAAGACCAGTGGCTGATACCAACAATTTTCTCCATCCAGCACTGGTTACATGCCATCAATAACTTGTGGCTACAGGGAACTTTCATTGACTTCACCCCTACGGAAGTAGCTGTCTATAGCCACTGGGTTTTAGTTCTGGCTGCCATGATATCCCCAGACCTGCCCCCTGAGCATTCCTCCACTTCCCTTTCTGTGCCCCACAGCACCCCCATACAGCAGGAAGCAGCCGAGTCTGACAAATGACGCCCCACTTCTTAAGAAAACAAAAAGGGAGGAATGTTGGGAAAAGTATAAATGGCAGCCATACCACCGAGAAAAACGCCAACATGACGCCATAGACTTCTTCTTCCTACCTTCTTCATTTCTGCAGTGGCGCAAAAAGTTCCTGCCCTTGTGAACTCTCCCGCCAGCACGAATTTCAAATCTCGCTGGTGGAGAACCTTAGCCCCAATGAGAACTAATTCCTGGGCTCCGAAGATGATATCTGAAAGAACTCGCCAATAAACGGGTTGCTGCCATTTATCTAAGCCCTACCATCTCCCCCTTACTTCTATATAATCACACAGCTTTTTGCAATAAAATTGGGATTCTCCCTTTGAAGTGTCTTTGTGTGGGGAAGTATTTCACTCATGATCACCAACAGGACATCCAAAGGTTCTCCAGTGCCACCTGGTCATGGGAATTTCAGAAATTTGTTGGTATTTATTTAGCCATTTTTGAAGGATGAATTTGGAGGCACTGTGGGTTTCAATTCATGCAGGAACCATGATATGGTAAGGAAGCTCATTTCAATGAAATCTCTGGAGAACACTCACAGGCAAGCCTGCCCAAAGAGTGGCCAAAAGGTCACATGAAGCCAGGATCATTGAGGTCTACAATGTGAGTTCCATGTGTGTTTAGACTCTCAACTATGGCTGCCATGTCTTTCAAAATAAAATCATGTGATATCCTGGCTGAGATTCCCAGTGCACTGTGGAAAGCCACCATGGCCCTCGATCTCAGTTTCCAAGGGTGATTCTCATGCGTGGCCTTCTAAAATCCCAACACATTTCATGGCAATACTTCTCTGAGGACAGTTCCAGAACTCAGTCTCTAAGAGGAATCACACCAGAGTTCAAGCCCAGGTGAATCCAGTCATCTCTTCCAACCGCCACACAAATGACCACAATTAAAACCAAAACACTCACACATGGCCCTCATCTTCTTCCATATAGACACTAATCATAACCTCTGGCTGGAGTTTTCCATGAGGGGTGCAGCCCAAGACAGTGTCAAAAATAAGCTCCCTTGCCCCTCATTTGCTAAATTCAGGGTGTCCTGGTCACCCATCCTGTGAACCAGGAGTGATCAAATAGGCCAGGTGTTAATACTGCACTGCATCTCCAATTTGAGGCCTACTGACTGTCAGGTATAGATTCTTTATATGATTTGGAGTCATGAGAAAACCCAAAAACCTATAGGCTAGCCTCTGCAGGGCTTTGAATAAATCATTTCACCAAAGGATCCCTATTCTCACTTGATGGGGGTCAGGAAACTTACAAATGAATGCAAGAGACTTCATTCACAATAACTGCTCTTTTGGCCATTTTGGTTTTGGATGCACACATGGCATATCTCTTTACATACATCAGGTGCTGAGAATCTAAGCCACAGCCTCACACAGGGCCACGAGGCTTATTCAGACACATCCCTTTCCAAAGCAATTAAGCAAAGAGCCACAGGTGATGCCCATTCATTTCCATTTGAAAACTGTTTTCTTCAGGCTTCACAAAGGGGTGACCTGAGGCAAAGACCTTCCTGACATCCAGGACAACAGAACAATTGATAAGCAAATGGCCGAAAGCAGGGTTTCTCCACTGAGACTTTCTTGGTCACACTGATATCTGAGTTTTCTGAGATGCTCGCCATTCCCTTCAGCTATACAATACATGGCCATGTCACAGATTTTGGAGGTGGTACATATCTTTGACACAAAACCATGAGCCTATTCTGGAGAGTGGCCAGAATTCAGGAAGGAAACAGAAAATTAGGAAGATAGCAGGTGTTGCCCATGGATAAGGCAAGCCAAAGTTCATTCATAAGTTGGGCAAGATGAATGCTGGGAATCTTTCTACTATACGGGAAACATCAATTGTTGCATTTTCTTTTCTAATGTCTACAACCACGGACACAGTGGGATACACAGACATAGAAACACTCGCCTTGTCAAACGACTTACTAGAAGATGTCCACTCCAAATCAAACAAACCGTCTTTCCTACCTATTCTCAGATCATGAGACAAAACCTGAATCACACCCACAAAGGCACATCCTTCCCCCATGTAACTCTGTGACTATCCGGAGTGTCCTCTGAGTGGTGGGCCATACTATGTTCTCCCAAAATGGTCTGTCCTATCTCAGATCTGGTCTCCTTTGCCAACTCTGTGAAGTTGTCAGGAGCCAGCAGTGAACAACCACCTGCTTTCTCAGGAAAGGCACCTATTCAGAGCTCTCCTGGTATTTGGCCATCCTCACATCTGTAGGTACCAAGAAAGACTGACACTCTCCTTGGTAAATCCAAACAAGTGAGCCAATGGGTCTGGAAATGGACTGGCTCCGGGTGCCTGGCTTCCTGGATCCCAAGTTCAGAGAGTTCCATCACCAAGGAAGTGAGGTAGATCACTTCTTCAGGAACTGAATGTGGTCACATCCTTGACAACCACTTTGTCCTAACAGTTGCTTTCAAGGGTCCCATGAGATGGAGGCTGCCCCTACTTCCTGTGACATTTTCACAAGTTAGAATGGTATATAAACCATGGGCACCCGGGAACAGATCTCCATCTCGGACTGGTTTGGTCCATCTTCTTTACATTAAGAAGAGAGAGGCTGATTCATACACATCCCTTCATGCTGACAAGTTTGTTTGCCATAGAAGATGACTTTTCTCTCTCAGGTCTTTCATAGCTGCCTCCATCATCTCAAGGGATCATTTCTGCATGAACTTTTGATGTTCTCAACAGGTGGAAGATACCCTACATTCCTGTATTGTAAGACCAACCCTGTCCCTGCTCTTCTGTAAATTTCTATTGAGAGAACAGTGTATGGTTTGGGTTAATAACATGATCAATTTTGGTAGGAATCCTTCTGCATGACGAATAATGGTATTGGGAAACAATGATATTTACAAGAATATATAGGTGAAATATATGTATAAAAAGAGAAATCTAGGGAAGATATGTAGCCCAGAAGGGCATTGGGTCCTTAATTGGTACACTTAGCTTTGAATTATCTTCTGCAAAAATGTCTCAGATAAATCTATATACAATGGCATAGGAGCCTGTACCTTGGATGATTGAATGTCGAAGAAAACATCCACTCAAAAAGGGATAGTCGGTAGGATTAGGAAGATAGTCGGTAGGTTTAGCAAGAAGAGTGAGTATAGGATTTAGACCAAAAGATCTTAAGCAATAGGGTTTCGGGTAGACAGTGAATGTAAAAGTCAGCATATGAGAAGAGTCAGTCACAATGATGAACAGGGGAAAATATGTAGGAAAACAGACATAAATAGAGACTTTACTAAATCAGGCAAAGTATAAAGTGAGTGATAGGATTAGACATTTTCAACAGGCTTGAGGTTGAATATATAATCTTAGGAAGAAACAAATATGTAGTCACCAATACGATTGACATTTGAGTGCATTAGGCAACCTGGACATGGAAGGTTTTAGTAATCCATGCTAACATTACATTTAGGGTTTGGTACAATCTTAAGAGTGACCTTTGCTTTTTTTTCAGAATATTACTGTGATAAATGTATATGTAGATCAGATGACATGAGTGTTTCTTCCACCATTTCTTTGAGGAATATTTTGAAAACACATAAAATAGTATTGAGGGTAAAAAGAGGTGTACCCTGTGTCTATAAATATAGAGATAATGCTTGAATAGACCATACAGTTAATAAATAATATAACTGGTTCCAATTTAAATAATGGATTGAATGGATATCTGAAAATATATAAGAAATCATATATTGATATAGAATCATTCAGAACAACTAGTTATACATCTAATTGTAATCTTAGTGTTATGGTTTATCATGAAGAGTATGTGAGTTTTGCTTCAAAAGTAATTATGGAAATCGAAAATAATGTTTTTGGAAAGAAGTCTCATGAAAAGACCAGTCAGAAACCAGGAGAAATACATGTGTTCTGAAGCAGTAAGTGATTGAAAGTGAAATAAATGCCTAAAAATTTATGAACGTTTGGATGAAATATATATCCTATAATGTGCATAAACTCAAGAAATAGAAATGTTCCAGTGTTGAATAAAAATGAACTTCAAAATACATATCATGTCCCATAGGACATGCATTGATATTAAACTGAGTCAGTTACTGTAAAAATATTAGGATTTATATGCACTATTCACTGAAGTTAGTTTTCAATACTAGGAAATAAATATGTATTTCAGGTTAATGAATATTTCTGAGAATAATCTTGTGAAAATTTGATTATAAATCCACATATATTAACAAGAATGAATTTAGGAAGTGTATAATAAGACACATATGTTAAATATTATGAAATATCTGGAGAGTATATATATATATACTCTATCTATCTATCTATCTATATATATATATATATAGATAGATAGATAGATAATAACCACACACAGAATTTAAAAAGTAGCAATATATATGCCAATCTAATTACACTGTGAAATATACATCATCCAAAGATCCTAATATATTCAATTTACTGGATACGGATTTATGTATAACTTTTTTCAACTAGGAAGCACCCCTATAGGTTGAATTTTCAGTTCCAACAGCATTTAGGAGGAGTGATATCTTCTCACACTTTGTATCTGCCAAGTCATGTAACTCAGAAGAATGTAGATGTGATACCAGGTAGGAATTTATATGTGCATAAAAAAATACATGTGCTGAATAGACTACAGAGAAAGGGAGACAGGAACTCACATATTTGTTAACTTTAAAAGAACAGGGAGAACTATTTCAATTAAAAATTGACTAGATTTATAAATCCTACCCTATATAATGCAAAAGGCAAGTCCAAGTATACAGCATGCCTCCTCTGAACTGCTTGTATTTCTATTCTGTTTCGGTTATTTTTCTCCATCATATTATGATTAGTATTCAGAATCTATTAAGTTATGTGTTAGTGTCAGGGATTCAGTATTTCAAATGTAAAATAGAAAAATGAATCCAATGTGTATACAAATATGTGCTAAACAAAATCTTCCCACTCTCATCCAGAACAATTCCTTGACATTACCTTCGCCCAAAGTAAGACACAATTAGAGGAGAAGAGTTAGGAAATCTGTGAATACATATATGGAATGGAATATGCTCATGGTTTCACAACCTTGGAAGTGTTAGAGGAGTTTCCAATAGTATGGGACAGGGTAAAAATTCCATAAACATGGAGCTCTACTGGCCTAAATACTTCTTTAGAAACTGCCTCTGAGGTTGGGCACTTGAAATATATGTTGTTGTCAGGAGCTTTAGATTCTTTCTAGTGAGACCATCAAAGCTGTTTCTGCATCTATGTGACCTGGAGAAAATGGTTTTTTATTTTCCATGTACATGAGGCAGCAGTGCTGAATTCTCTATTTGTAAGTAAACTGTGACCACTGGGGGCTAAGTGTCTTTTCATGTGGACTGTGAAGCCATTTGGTCATCTTCTATTTTCGTGGTGTTTCTTGCTGCTGCACTGGGACTTTGGAATTTGCTTCATGAAATAAAAGGAGTTCAACTGGGACACAGTTCTGGAGGCAATTCTGTCATGTGTGGTGAGTCAGGGTCTGCTGGAGAATGCACCAACCAGGCTTCTATCCCACATAGCTTGCCCCCATGTCCATAGCAACTTGATTCTGAACATTGCCCGGAGACATCTCCATATAACAAGATGCCTTTATATGTAAGGGTCTGCAGGCTGCACCATGTCAGTCACAAGCCATTTGTAAGCCAATGGCAGATTCACATGGTCCCACAACAAATTTTTTTTCACACACCTACCCACCACTGTTCTAGGCCCATTACTCAGCAGGTTCCAACTAACTGGCATCTTTGTTCTACACCATTTTCATGAAACCCAGTCAATCAAGGCACTGTCTGGTACACTCATGATCAGCAACAGGACATCCAAAGGTTCTCTAGTGCCACCTGGTCATGGGAATTTCAAAAATTTTATGGTATTTATCTAGGCATTTTTCAAGAATGACGTTGAAGGCACTGTGGGTTTCAATTCTTTAAGGAACCATTAAATGGTGAGGAAGCTCATTTTAATGAATGCTCTGGAGAACTCTCACAGGCAAGGCTTCCCAAAGAGTGGCCAAAAGGTCACATGAAGCCAGGCCCATTGAGGTCTTCAATGTGATGTCCATGAGTGTTGTGACTCTCAACTATGGATACCAAGTCTTTCAGAATAATATCATGTGATATCCTGGCTGAGATTTACCGGATTCTTTGGAAAGCCACCCTGGGCCTAGATCTCAGTTTCCAAGGGTGATTCTCATGGGTGGCCTCCTAAAATCACAACAAAATTCATGGCAATACTTCTCTGAAGTCAGTTCCAGAACTCAGTCTATAAGGGGAATCACACCAGAGTTCAAGCCCAGGTGGTCCCAGTCATGTCTTCCAACCGGAAACAAATGACAAAAATTAAAACCAAAACACTCCCATAAGGCCCTCATCTGCTTCCATATAGACACTAATCATAACCTCTGGCTGTAGGTTTCCATGAGTGGCGGAGTCCAAGAGATTGTACAAAATAACTCCCTTGCCCCTCATTGGCGTAAAGTCAGGGTGGTCTGGACACCCTTCATGGGGACCAGGAGTGATCAAATATGCTAGACGTTAATACTTCTAAGCTTCTCCAATTTGTGGAAAACTGAGTGTCTGTTATATAGTATTATGCGATTTGCAGTCATGAGAAAACACAAGCACTTCTGCAGGTCTTTGAAGAACCCATTTGACCCAAAGGATCCCTATTCTCACTTGATGGAGTTCAAGAACTTTGAAAAGGAAGGCAAGAGACTTCATCAAAAATGACTACTCTTTTGGCCATTTTGGTTTTGGATGCACACATGGGATCTCTCTTTACATCCATCAGGTGCTGAGAATCTAAGCCACAACCTCACACAGGGCCAAGAAGCTGATTCAGACACATCCCTTTCCAAAGCAATTAAGCAAAGAGCCACAGGTGATGCCCATTCATTTCCATTTGAAAACTGTTTTCTTCAGGCTTCACAAAGGGATGGCATTAGGCAACGACCTTCCTGACATTCAGGGCAACAGAACAGTAGGTTAGCAATAGGCCCAAAGCAGGGTTTCTCCCCTGAGACTTTCCTGGTCACACTGATATTTGAGTTTTCTGAGATGCTCGCCATTCCCTTTAGCTATCCAGTACATGGCCATGTCACAGAGCTTGGAGGTGGTACATATCTTGGACACAAAACCATGAGCCTATTCTGGAGAGTTGCCAGAATTCAGGAAGAAATCAGGAACTTAGGAAGATAGCAGGTGTTACCCATCCATAAGGCAAGCCGCATTCTGTTCATAAATTGGGCAAGAAGAATGATGGTAAGCTTTCTACTAGACTGGACACATCCTTTCATGCATTCTCTTTTCTAATGTCTACAACCATGGACACAGTGGGATTCACAGACATAGAAACCCTCGCCTTGTCAAATTGCTTATTAGAAACCGTCCCGTGAGCGACATGAGTTGCTTTTTTGAAGTCAGTTGAGGGACATGAGTTGCCTTTTAGAAGTCAGTTCGTTTTGAAGTCTGGTTTGGGAAGAACAGGATGTAAAGTCATCTGGGGATGGGTTATTTTATGAGAGAAACAAAAAACATGAGTACTGAATAAATGTTGCAGAAGCTAGAACATGTCACTGTATGAAGTTTCCTCACCAGTCTTTAATATCTTCAGTTATTAGGACTGTCAACTTAATATTTAACATTTAGTGTTACACTTGTCCCTCCCCATAAGATACAGTTTAATAATTTAATGTCATCTGATCTTTCAAAATCCTTTCACTAGTATGACCTCTGTGTCTAATATAGAAACATTTAATTCTGTTACTCAGGGCTGGATAATCGTACTAGCAAACACCAAGCCTACCTGTGTAGGTTAGGAATATCTGTAGGCCGTAAACTAAAAACTTCTGCCTCTGGAAGCTACTCTTGATAGTCTCTTTTTATAGTTATCAGGCATTCCTGTCTGAGAATCCTTCTTTGAAGCCAACAGTCTTACTTATTTTGGGAGGCTAACATAAAGTGTATGCCTAAAAATATTATTATTATTATTATTATATAAAATGCCCAGAAATGGCTGTATTTGCTTTCAACTGTATTTGCTAAGTGTTTAAGATGAAGCAGTCAAACTGACTTTTGTTTCTATCTATTGTTAACAGTCAGCTGAGATTTTATGGGAGTCATTCCTGGGGAAACTTGAGAGCAGCTTCTCAGTTCTGCTAGTGCCATTTGCGCTAGGTTGGTCCAGGTCTTGCTTGACCATGTGGCTTCCCTCGGAAGCATCAGGGATGTCTCCCTTCTCTGATGACTCTCCTCTTTGTAGCAAATTCACTGATTGGCATTCTGTTCTCCAGTGGTCTCATTCATCTCCCTGATCGGGAGGTTATGTGGCCCAGAATTGCAAAGCTCTTAGAGAAGTCCCCTCTTCCCTGGATTCAGACTGGCTCAGAGGGCAAGAGCCAAATATTGGTTTTCTTGGCCCTTTCATTTAACTTTAATTTTAAATCCTAATCTGAAACAACCAGCAAATAAATTTTAACAGTCTTATTTTAAGAGTACTGGGCTTTAATGTCTATAACATTATAATAATTTATATTTTATTAATTGGGATCTTATTATTCTGTCTGTCTTGTTGATGATGACTTATTATCTTAAATTAACCCATGTTGTGTTCTTAATGCAACACCTGTAAAATACCAACAGGGAATCTTTTGATCAGTTATAAGGAAATTACAAAATAAAATTTTTTATCAAGGGTAAAAATTCTTAGTTCATGTAATAGCTACCCTGAATTTTTTGGGTGAGTTATAAATTATATCCCCTTTTTGAGATCCTATTAATCTTGACAGAAAAAAAAATACCTTTTGAACATAACTTTAAATGAAATAAAATTTGACCTGTTTCTTTTGTAGTCATTCTCACATGTAGTAAGATGGGACACAGAGCCTTATCTCAGGTAAGGCAGGGCTCTTTATAAATCTTAATTGTATTAGTTATAAAGCTGATCTTTGTTTTTTAAATATCATTTTACAAAGTTTACATAAATTGTTTGAGGTCAAATGAACATTAGCTAACACCATATGATATCACATTTAAAACATGAATTAAAGAACGGCTGGAAGTTTTTAACTTTTCCATAGATTAGGGTCTCATTAACTTAAAAATATATTTAAATTGTTCCACAATGTAAAAAAGTAACATAAAACTTTACATATCTTATTGATAACAGGTAAATAAATGCCCAATATATATTTTATTTACCATGCAACTTCAGAACACCAGCTTGATATAATGCTCTTTTAAAGGTTCTACCTTATTGACTTGTATACCTGGAAGATATGAGCACACTAATAGCATCACAATTACACTGATGTTTCTACATTAACCAAGTTTAGCATTTAAAGAAATGGCAGTACAGTGCTCTCAAATAACAGTTCTTATTTAAACAGTGGTTTAATTTTTATGGTTGCTTGCTCTAGAAAAAATAAAACTTAATAAACACAATGTAATGGGTAAACTTAAACTTATGTTTTAGGAAATTTTTGTCTCTTTAACATGAGTGATTTTTAAATCTTATACAGACATTAGTACAAACTTATACAGACCTTAGAATATCAACCAGATATCAAACAAAAGTACTCATGAATGAGTAATCCCATATCAAATTCACTTTACTTATTTATCAAAATATTAGACAAATGTATTGAACAGTGTAAACCATTTTTATTGGTTGAAGGAAAAGTCCTAGATCAAAGGCATATTAGACCTTTTGTAGACATTAATATTTTATTAGATTTTTGAACACCTAGAAAAACTTGTAAGCTTAAATTTAAAGACATTTATATTTATGTGTTTATCTAATTTAAATTGAAACATTTAAATCACGTGAACTAAAGATCCATGGATCCACTTTTTAAAATTGTTTTCATGAGTGATTTTTTTTATGTAAGTGCTCATTTATATGTTAATTTGTGTATCATATATATGATTTACGGACATATGTATATATATAGTCATACAACACATAACAAATGTGTGCACACATAATAATAGTGAAGGCCTTGTAGCTATTCACAGGTGAAATCTCCGTTGCAATGTTTCAAAAAGTCCACAGTTGGTCAAAGTTAGAACTAATCAGAAAAACATTAACCTAGGTCTGTAGGATCAAAATCATGAGTCAAAAAATAAATAAAGAATCTAAGGAAAAAATAATGAGTCCTAGACAAAATGACTGGCCAGTAATTAGTAAATACCACACAATATACCTTTTTTCTCCTTAGGCCTTAGATCAGTCTCCTACTGAGCTTGCAGGCTTCTTTCACTTGCATTTGAAAATAAGTCCTGGCTGAGGTCTGGAAGAAGCAGGAAAAAATGGCTATTCTGAGAAGACACCTCAGACCTAAGGCATTTTAACCATAATTTTGAGGTTCGGATGTTGAAAATTATATACAAGTTTAAGATACAATTCACAAAATTTTATATCTTTACATCTTGTTTTGACAACAGATACCATACAATGATTTACTATCCTTGTCCAAATTAATGCACTGGTACACACAGTGACATTTTCCCAGGCTACCCAATTTAAAATTGGTGAAAAAAAGACTGAATGATTGGGAAGTTACTTGCCAACTTGGAAGTAGAGTTCTTTAGTTTTTCTTCCTAAGTATTTAAATTCTCTGGCATGAATTATCTGAAATCATAAACTAAACAATTACCTAAACCCGACTTTTCACTGCAAGATTGTGCAATGCTTCAAAACCCATTCAGATACCAGATTGTTACAATGAAACATCATCATTTAGACACACATTCAGCTAAGATCATTCCCAAGAAACAATTTATAATATCAACACATTATTTCACATGTCTTAAAGGGCCAGAAAAAAGGAACAAGACAAAAACAAAGGAACTCCAGACTATGTCTGACAGACAGAAGCCTTTCAACTAGAGCAGATAAGAGAAAAATCTCCTACACCAGTGGCACCACAGATGTCCCCACAAGGGTACCAGATGTTTTCACAGAGGAGCAACCTGAAATGTAAATTCAAGGGTCTCCATGGTGACTTTACTGCATTTAGTGTCCCCTTTTTCTTTTTCTCATTTTTAAGAAGACAGAGGTGGCATAATCCTTACAGTTCAGGGGACGAAGGAGGAAATTCCCTGAAGCAACAGGGCTTTGGCAGATGCTGGGAGTCTCTCAGTCCCTCCTTTTACTTACAGGAAAAGCTTTTCTGTTTTGGTTCCACCCCAAGCATGCTCCATCTCCTAACATTTCAGTAGTCAGCTCTTAAAAAGTTCTGGAACGGGGGGGGGGTATCAAAATTTGTAACTTAAAGTTTGGTTTCTTAATTTGAAGCCAATTCAAGCCAATTTAATAATGAGGACAGGGTTTTGAGAAAAATAAAATGGGAGGTTTATTGCTTTGCTAACAAAGGAAAAACAAGGGGCTCTCCTCAAAAGTTGTGACTCTCTTGATCTGGAGGGACAAGGGGTTTTTAAAAAGTTTCACTTGTTAACCTGGGAGATCCTCAGTTCTTCGTTTCCCAGCAGGCATTGCCATCTGCAGTGGGTGTGCTCCAGGCAACCAGCTAGGAACTTCTCTCATCTTGCTTAACAATGGGTGGTAAAGTTCATCGGAGTTTCTTAAAACACAGTCCAAAGTTACTTGCTTTGTTACCCATTTTCACGTCCAATGTCCTTAAGATTTTACCACAGAAATCACACAACAAAACGCACAAAAACAAACAAACAAAAAACACATAGAACACATAACAAAACACAAAGGAACAGAAACCAGGCAAAGAAACAGAAAAACAGAGGAGCAATGTAACATCTTGCTAAAGCTCCAGGTAGGAGCACGTGGGTGCTCCTAGGCACCACTCTACCCTTCCTTAGGAACTCCCTACAGAACAGAACAGAGGACAGAATGATTCTCATTACTGTCCTGGACAGGAGTGTATGTGAGCCTCCCCAGGCCACCTCTCTGTCATCAGAAGAGATCTCCCTTAACAAGATATCAGATGTTATAAAGGCATCACTTACCTATGGAGGCCTCCTCCACCAGGTGCTTGCTAATAGTTTTAGTGCGGTGGTTCACTGCAGTGCTCCCCAGACTGAAGGCTCACCCCAAGGCCTTGGAACATCTCAAGTTGTGCACCCCCTAGAGTGGCTCTCCAGCCCGGTGTCCTTGAGGGAAGGCCAGCTTCAGAATTTTCAGTAGTCTGGTCTTGTGATCTGGTCGGGCAGGGTCATCTCACTGGGGAACTCCAAAATGTTGGACTAGGATGCAAGAAAAGACTACTGACTCCAATTAAAATCATATTAGGGCAAGCTTATTATTAAAACCAGCTGGGCTACCTCTCCCTCCCAAAATGGTGGGAACAAGACAGCAACACTACCTTTCCTACAGCCCGGCTATATAGCCCAGAAAGTTACACAAAAGGGGCTTACAGATAACAGAACTTTGAAAACATCACACTAATGGTAGTTTACATTTTTTTTTTTGCTGGCCCCAGCATCAGAAATTATGAGGACCATTAGAGCCTCAGAGAGGGTCATTGTCTGGCCTGGGAAGGAAAATATTTATGAGGTGTAACTAATGTTTCAGAGAGTGCTGTTATCTGGTCAGAGAGCCAGGCATGGATGAGTTCAAGGCACGGGCAGGCATTTCAAGCAGGTTCAGAATTTGCAGTAATTAATAGTAAAGCCAAAATTATCTTTTCACAGCTTTCTGGCAAGATGGCTCCCCATTTTAATAAGAGATCAGGTTAGGTCTATCAAGCCTGTCCATTACTTTTGGAAACTCCTCTACAACCTGCAAGGTTGTGAACTCCTGAGCATTTTACATTCCAGATATGTATTTACAGATTTTCTAACTCTTCTCCTCCAATTGTGTCTTACTTGGGGTGACGGTAATATCAAGGCATTGTTCTGGATGAGAGTGGGAAGATTTTTGTGTATCACATATTTGCATACACATTTAGGAGATCACTCCTCCTAAACACTGTTGGAACAGAAAATTGAATCCATGGGGGAGCTTCCTAGCTGAACAACATTATACATAAATCCAAGTCCATTAAATAAATAGTTTTGGATCAGTGAATGATATATACTTCAAGATGAATTTAAATTGGCATATATATTACTACATTTTAATGTCCGTGTGTGTTTTGTGTTTAAAATGTTTTATGATTTATGTGGATTTATAATCAAATTTTCACTCAGAAATATTCATCCACCTGAAATACATATTTTTTTCTAGTACTGAAAACTAACTTCAGTGAATGGTGCATAAATATCCTAATTATTCTTCAGCAACTGACCCAGATTAACATCAATGCAAGTAGATTTCAATGGGACATGATGTGTATTTTGATGTTTTATTCAACACTGGTACATTACTATTTCTGCAGTTTATGAACATCATACAATATATATTTCATCCAAAAGTTCGCAAATTGATCGGCATGTGTTTCACAGTCAATCAGTTCCTGCTTCAGAAAACATGTATTCCTCCAGGTTTCTTGACTATTCTTTTCATGAGACTTCTTTCCAAACACATTATTTTTGATTTGCATAATCACTTTTGAAGCAAAACTCACACATTTTTCAGGATAAACCATAACCCTAATATTACCATTAGATGTATAACTGGTTGGAATGAATGATTGTATATCAATATGAGATTTCTTTTATATTTTCAGATATCAATTCAATCCATTATTTAAAGTGGAGCCAGTTATATTATTTACACACAGTATGGTCTATTCATGCATTATCTGCATATTCTTAGACACAGGGTACACCTATTTGTACCCTCAATACTAATTTATACGTCTACGAAATATTGCTAAAGAAATGGTGGAAGAAATACGCATGTCACCTGATCTACATATACATTTTATCACAATAATATTCTGGACACAAAATGCAAAGGTCACACTTATGATTTTACCAAAGCCTAAATGGAAAGTGAGCATGGATTAATAAAAACATCCATGTCCTGGTTACCTAATGCTCTAAAAGGTCAATCCAATTTGTCACAAAATATTTGTTTCTTCCTAAGAATATAGATGCACTCAACCCTGTTGAAAATGTCTAAACAAATTACACACTTAATACTTTTTCTTATTTCCTAATGTCTCTATTTATACCTTATTTCCAACATATTTTCCCCAGTTCATCATTGTGACTGACTCTTCACATGTGCTGACATTTACATTTATTCTCTACCCGAAACCAACACTCATCCTGCTCGATTTATGAAAGGACGGAGGCTTGCCTTATTGATGGGCAAGACCAGCTTTCTTCCTAAGTTCCTGTTTTCTTACTGAATTCTGGCCACTCTCCAAAATAGGCTAATGGTTTTGTGACGAAGATATGTACCCCCTCCAAGCTCTGTGACATGGCCATGTACTGGATAGCTGAAGGGAATGGCGAGAATCCCAGAAAACTCAGATATCAGTGTGACCAAGAAAGTCTCAGTGGAGAATCCCTGCTTTGGGCTTTTTGCTTACCTATTGTTCTATAGCACTGAATGTCAGGAAGGTCTTTGCCTAAGGCCACCCCTTTGTGAAGCCTGAATAAACAGTTCTCTAATGGAAATGAATGGGTATCACCTGTGGCTCTTTGCTTAATTGCTTTGGAAAGGGATGTGTCTGAATCAGCCTCTTGTCACTCTGTGAGGCCGTGGCTTAGATTCTCAGCACCTGATGGATCTAAAGAAAGATGCCATGTGTGCATCCAAAACCAAAATGGCCAAAAGAGCATTCATTATGGATGAAGTCTATCGCCTTCCTCTGTAAGGTTCGTGAACTCCATCAAGTGAGAATAGGAATCCTTTGGGTCAAATGAGTTCTTCAAATCCCTGCAGAGTCTATCCCATTGGTGCTTGGGATTTCTCATGACCCCAATCTATATAAAGAAACTAAACCCACAGTCAGTAGGCCTCCAATTGGAGAAGCGGAACAGTATTAATAGTACGCCTATTTGATCACTCTGGTTCATAGGAAGGGTGGCCTGGCAACCCTGACATTAGGCAAATGACGGGTAAGGGATCTTATTTTGGACACTGTCTTGTTCAGCGCCCTTCATAGCAACCTCCAGCTAGAGGTTATGATGAGTGTCTATATGGAAGAAGATGAGGGCCATATGGGAGTGTTTTGGTTTAAATTGTTATCATTTGTGTGGCAATTGGAAGAGATAACTTGGTCCACCTGGGCTTGAACTCTGGTGTGAATGCCCTTAGAGACTGAGTTCTGGAACTGACCTCAGAGAAGTATTGCCATGAGTTGTGTTGGGATTTTAGAAGGCCACACGTGAGAGTCACCCTTATAAACTGAGGTCAAGGCCCAGGGTGGCTTTCCACAGAAAACTTGGAATCTCAGCCAAGACATCCCTAGATTTTATTCTTAAAGAATTGGCAGCCATAGTTGAGAGTCAAAACACACATGGAGCTCACATTGTAGACATCAATTGGCCTGGCTTCATTTGACAATTTGTCCACTCTCTGGGAAACCTTGCTTATGAGAGTTCTCCAGAGTTTCATTGAAATGAGCTTCCTAAATATTTAATGGTTCTTGAAACCCACAGTGCCTCCAACTTCATCCTTGAATAATGGCTAGATAAACACCATGAAATTTTTGAAATTCCCATGACCAGGGGGCACTGGAGAATCTTTGGATGTCCTTTTGCTGATCATGAATATACCAGAGAGTGCCTTGATTGACTGGGTTTTATGAAAATAATGTATAACAGAGATGCCAGTAAGTTGGAGGCTGCTGAGAAGTGGGCCAAGAGCATTGTTAGGCAGGTGTGTGATAAAACATCTGTGGTGGGCCCATGTGGTTCGGCCATTGGCTTCCAAATGGCTTGTGGCTGAAATGGTGCAGCCAGTAGACCCTAATTTGTAAAGGCATCTTGTTATATGGAAAGGTTTCAGGGCAATGTTCAAAATCAGGTTGATATGCTCAAGGGTGCAAGGTATGTGGAAAAGAAGCCTGGTTGATGCATTCTCCTGTAGACCCTGTCCCACCACATGTGGCAGAACAATCTCCAGCACTGTTTCCCAGTTGAAATTGTTGTATTTCGTGAAGCAAATACCAAAGTCCCAGTGCAGCAGCAAGAACCACCACGAAATGTGGAGGAGGACCAAATGGCTTCACAGTCCACACGGGGAGAAACTTAGCCCCCAGTGGCCACAGTTTACCTACAAAGAGAGAATACAGCACAGCTGCCTCATGTTCATTGTAAAATAAGAATCCATGTCCTCCAGGTCACATAGATGCAGACCCAGCTTTGATGATCTCACTAGAAAGAAAACTAAAGCTCCTGACAACAACATATATTTCAAGTGCCCAACCTCAGAGGCAGTTTCTCAATAACTCATTAGGCCAGCAGAGCTCCATGTTTTTGGAATGGTTACCATGCCCCTTACTTTTGGAAACTGCTCTACCACCTCCAAGATTGTGAACTCCTGAGCGTATTCCATTCCAGATATGCATTCACAGATTTTCTAACTCTTCTCCTCTAATTGTGTCTTGCTTGGGGTGAAGGTAATTTCAAGGCATTGTTGTGGATAAGAGTGGGAAGATATTTGTGTAGCACATATTTGCATACACATTGGATTCCTTTTCCAATATTCCATTCGAAATACTGAATCCCTGACACTAATTCATAAACAACTAGACTCTGACTACTAATCCTAATATGATGGGGAAAAATAACCCAAACAGAATAGAAATACAAGCAGTTCAGAGAAGGCATGGTGTATAGTAGTACTTGCTATTTGCATTATGTAGGGTAGGTTTATTAAATCTAGTTAATTTTTAATTGAAATAGATCTCCATGTGTTTTTAAAGTTAATAAATATGTGAATTTCATGTATCCCTTTCTCTGTTGAATACATGTTGAACATGTATTTTTATGTGCACATGTAGAATCCTACCTGGTATCACATGTACATTCTTGTGAGGTGGCTGACTTGGCAGATACAAATTATAAGAAGAGATCACTCCTCCCAAACCCTGTTGGGTCTTAAAATTCAACCTATGAGTGACCTTCCTAGATGAACAACATTATTCATAAAATCCATGTTCAGTAAAATTAATAATTTTGGATCTGTGGACGATATATATTTCACCATGAATTTCGATTGGCATATATATATTCCTAATTTTTAATGTCTCTGTGTGTTTTGTATATATATATATATATATATATATATATATATATATATATATACTCTCCAGATTTTTCAAAATATGAAATATATGCGTCTCATTATACACTCCGTAAATACATTCATATTTATATATGTGGATTTATAGTCAACTTTTCACAAGATTATTCTCAGAAATATTCATTCACCTGAAATACACATTTGTTTCTTAGAACTGAGAACTAACTTCAGTGAAAGGTGCATACAAATTCTAATATTTCTACATTCACTTACCCAGTTTAACATCAATGCAAGTAGATTCCTATGTGACATGATGCGTATTTTGACGTTCATATTTATTGAACACTGGTACACTGGTATTTCTTCAGTTTCTGCACATCATTGGAAAAATATTTAATCCAAAATTTCAAAATTTAAAACATTTGTTTCTCTTTCAATCACTTCCTGCTCCAGAACACATGTATTCCTCCAGGTTTCTTGACTGGTCTTTCATTAGACTTCTTTCCAAACACATTATTTTCGTTTTTCATAATCACTTTTGAAGCAAAACTCACACACTCTTCATGTTAAACCGTAACCCTATTATTAACATTAGATGTATAACTGGTTGTAATGAATGTATGTATACCAATATCAATATAAAATTTCTGGTATATTTTCAGATATCAAGTTATTCCAATTCCAATTTCTAAAGTTGGATACAGTTATATTATTTATTCACAGTATGGTCTATTCATGCATCATCTCTATATTCATTGACACAGGGTACACCTATTTGTATCCTCAATACTAATTTATAGGTTTTAAAAATATTGCTCCCCATAATGGTGGAAGAAATACTCATGTCACCTGATCTACATGTACATTTTATCACAGTAATATTCTGGACACAAATGCAAAGTTCACACTTATGAATGTACCAAAGCCTAAATTGAAAGTGAGTATATATTACTAAAAACATCCACGTCCAGGTTGCCTAATGCTCTCAAATGTCAATACTATTGGTGACTACATATTTGTTTCTTCCTAAGATTATATATTCAACCTCAAGCCTGTTGAAAATGTCTAATCCTATCACTCAAGTTACACTTTGCCTGATTTCCTAATGTCTCTATTGATATCTGCTTTCCTACATATTTTCCCCAGTTTATCATTGTGACTGACTCTTCATATGTGCTGACATTTACATTCACTCTATAAAGGAAACCTTATTGCTAAAGAACTATTGGTCCAACTCGAAGACTCACTCTTCTTCCTAAAACTACTCTCTTCCTAAACCTACCGATTTTCCCTTTTTGACTGGATGTTCTCTTCGACATTCAGCATTTGAGGTACAAGGTTTTATTTCTTTGTATATAGATTTATCTGATACCACAGTGCAGAATGTATTTCAAAGCTAAGTATCCCAATCAAGGGCCCAATGCCCTTCCTGGCTTCAAATATTACCTAGATTTCTGTTTTCATACCTACATTTCAATTATATATTCTTATAAATATTGCAGGTTCCCAATACCATTATTCATCTAGCAAAATGATTTCTAATACAAATCAAACATGTTATTAACCCTAACCATACACTGTTCCCTCATTCTAAATTTACAGAGAGGAGAGACAGAGTTGGTCTTACAATACAGGAATGTAGGGGATCTTCCCACTAATGAGAACCTCAAAGTTCCATGCAGAAGTGATCACTAGAGAAGATGTAGGCAGCTTTGAAGGACCTGAGAGAGCAAAAGTCATGTTCAATGGCAAAAATCCTGGTCAGGATGAAGGGTTCTGTCTGAATCAGCCTCTCTCTTCTTAATACAGAGAAGATGGACCAAACCAGGCCTATGTGGGTAGCTGTTCCTGGGTGCCTGTGGTTGATATACCATTCTAACTTGTGAAATTGTCACAGGAAGTAGGGGGAGCCTCCTTCTCATGTGACACTTGGAAGCCAAACCTGGCCTTTCTGGAGAGATTTTCCTGGGTGCCTATGGTTGATATTCCTTTCTAACTTGTAAAATTGTCACAGGTATTAGGGGCAGCTTCCGTCTCATGGGACCGTTGGAAGCAACTGTTACGACAAATTGGTTGCCAAGGCAGTGACCTCATTCAGTTCTTGAAGGAAGTCACCTCACCTCACTTCCTTGGTGATGGAAAGCACTGAACTTGAGAATCATGAAGTCAGGCACCCAGAGGCAGTCCGAGTCCCAGTCCCAGTGTTCTCACTTGTTTGGATTTACCAAGGACAGAGTCAATCTTTCTTGGTACCTACAGATGTGAGGATGGCCAAATGCCAGGAAAGCTCTGAAGAGGGGCCTTTCCTGAGAAAGCAGGTAGTGGCTCACCTCTGGGTCCTGACACCTTCACAGAGTTGGCCAAGGAGACCAGAATTGAGACAGGTAAGGCCATTTTGGGGGAACATAGAAGGGCACACAAGTCAGAGGACAATCCAGATAGTCACAGACCTTCTTGGGGGAAGGAGGTGCCTTTGTGGGTGTGGGTGTGGGTTTGTGGTTTTGTCTCATGTCCTCAGAATAGGTAGGCAAGGCGCTTTTTTTGGTGTGGAATGAACTGTTTCTAGTAAGTCATTTGACAAGGCTTGTGTTTCTGTGTCTGTTTATCACACTGTGTCCCTGGTTGTAGACATTAGAAAAGAGAATGCATCAATGGATGTGTCCTGTCTAGTAGAAAGCTTCCCAGCATTCATCCTGCCCAATTTTTAAATGGACTTCAGATTGCCTTATCGATGGGTAACACTTGGAATCTTCCTAAGTTCCAGTTTTCTTCCAGAATTCTGGCCCCTCTCCAGAATAGGCTCATGGTTTTGTGTCTAAGGTATGTACCACCTCCAAGCTCTGTGGCATGGCCATGTACTGGATAGCTCAAGGGAATGGTGAGCATCTCCGAAAAATGAGATATCAGTATGACCATTAAATCTCAGTGGAGAAAACCTGCTTTGGGCCTTTTGCTTACCTATTGTTCTGTTGCCCTGAATGTCAGGAAGTTCTTTGCCTCAGGCCACCCCTTTGTGAAGCCTGAAGAAAACAGTTTTCAAATGGAAATAAATGGGCATCACCTGTGGCTCTTTGCTTAATTGCTTTGGAAAGGGATGTGTCTGAATCAGCCTCTTGGCCCTGTGTGAGGCTGTGTCTTAGATTCTCAGCACCTGATGGATCTAAATAAAGATCCCATGTGTGCTTCCAAAACTAAAATATCCAAAAGAGCAGTCATTGTGGATGAAAACTCTCGTCTTCCTCTCTAGTGTTCCTGACATCCATCAATTGAGAATAGGGATCCTTTGTTTCAAATGAGTTCTTCAAAGCCCTGCAGAGGCTAGCCCATATGCTCTTGGGTTTTCTCATGACTCCAGTTCACATAAAGAATCTAAACGCCACAGTCAGTAGGCCTTAAATTGGAGAAGCCGATCACAATTAATGGCAGGCCTATTTGATCACTCCTGATTCACAGTCAGGATTTCCAGGCCACAGAGACTTTAGGCAAATGAGGGGCAAGAAGGTTATTTTGGAAAATGTCTTGGGCTGCGCCCCTCATGGAAACCTCCATCCAGAGGTTATGATGAGTGTCTACATAGAAGAAGATAAGGGCCATGTGGGAGCGTTTTGTTTTGAATTGCGGTAATTTGTGTGACACTTGGAAGAGATGACTGGATCCACCTGGGCTTCATCACTTGTGTGATTCCCCTTAGAGACTTTCCATAATCACTTTTGAAGCAAAACTCCCACACTCTTCATGATAAACCATAATCCTAATATTACCTTTAGATGCATAAGTGGTTGGAATTAATGTATGTGTATCAATATAAGATTTCCTGTATGTTTTCAGATATAAATTGAATGCATTATTTAAATTTGGAACCAATTATATTTTATTTATTCACAGTATGGTCTATTCATGCATTATCTTTATATTCATAGTCACAGGGTACACCTATTTGTACACCCAATACTAATTTGTACATCTTCAAAATATTGCTCCCAGAAATGGTGGAATATAGTCACCTTATCTACATATACATTTAATCACAGTAATATTCTGGACAAAAAAAGCAAAGGTCACACGTATCATTTTACCATTGTAAAGGTCATGCGAGCGTCGGAGGAAGAGATCACAAGAGACTGCCTCATGCAACATCCAATGGTTTATGGGTGTCCAGGATGCTGGGGCTCAGAGCTCCCTTGAATAGAGCAGAGAGCCCTGAGAACAGCTTATGCAGAGCTTATATAGTTTCCTTGGAGAGGGCAGGAAGGGAAGATTATTGATGGCTCAGGGTGAGTGGGCAGTTTTCATGCAAACGGGTGAGGGAGTACATTCTGCAGTTTTGCAGTTGGTACAGCACATTCAGGGAACAAGAATAGCAAACAGTTCTCAAGATATCAACAGTGTTTTGTTAAGCATACCGAAAAACTGGAAGTGACAAGTACCTATTTTATTAAACTTTCATTCCCCACTTCTTCTTTTGGTTACTTTAAATCATAAAAGTGATCATTGGGGGTGTCACATTTTATGTCTGCTAGTGTGGTATATTGTTTTCTGATTACCATAAGTTTAATTTGTCCAATTTGAGCTTGGAGAAAGGAAACTACACGGTTGAGCAAACAGGGTCCTACAGTTAGCAATAATATGAGGATTATTAATGCACCGGCCAGGCCCGATAAAAGCGTAGTTAACCAGGGGGACTCTGTGAACCAAGACTCAAACCACCCTTTTTGGGCCTCTCTCTCTCTTGTTGATGCTCTACAAGGCGTCTTCTTAATTTAATCATAGATTCTTTTACAACTCCAGTAGGTCAGCATAATAACAACATTTTTCCCTCAATGAAAGACAAAGGCCCCTTCTCTCATGAAGAGGAGTTCGAACCCTCACCTGTTCTGTAAAACAACTTCAGAGAGAGAGGTTGAAGATTTCTGTAAAGCTGTGATGGAGGTTTTTAATATCTTTAAGTTTTGGTCTATTGCTTCTTCTAATTGGGTCATTTGCTGTGTCCCATGGCCTAGGGCAGTGGTTCCTGTGCCCACCCCTGCAACAACTCCTATTCCTAATAGGATGGAGAAAGTGAAAGATACAGGTTCCCGGTGGAACCAGGATATATTCCCCCCTATTGGAACTTTAAATGATCCTTCATCATGAGAGAGCACTCTGGAAAACATCTGCACCATTACATACTTAATCATATCTGTTGATCATTTTATGAAAACATAAAAAATGTTTAAGTATATAGAATTATACTGCTGTAGGGACAGACAAGGCAAGGCACCTAAGATAGCACAGAAAACAGCAAAACAGTCCTACTTGGTTGTAACCAAATTTAGAGGGCATTGCTTCTGTTGTAATCAATTAATCCCCTGAACCCCAAGTTTAGGTAGTTTCTGAATTTTGTACCCAACATGTAACGTAATGGGCTCAGAAATTCACAGTCTGCAGAAGTTCACAAAAAGCAGTTTTGTTTCTGTTTTTTTTTCCTCTGCTCTGGGCAAGTTAACTTTTAGAGGACATCTGGGAGGGGGAGAGCTTTTTTCTTCTTTTTTTTTCTCACTGCCAGCTGTTATCATGGAGCCCAGTTGGTTACTTCTTTATCTTAGAAATGTAGACATCTCTGGAAGCCCCAGCCAAGGCCAGAGGCCTTGTTCACATATTTTGGTAAAAACAAGAAAGGGGGTGTCTAGCTTAAGAGTGCTGATTTTTCCAGCCAGTGGCCAAGTAGAACACAGCAAAACAAAAAGAAGTTTATCTACACTGAACTCTTTTATAGGGACTCTGTTGCTGAACGTCCTAAAGTCATCTATGATTAAGACTTCTGGAGAAGGCCATTTAAGATTTTTCTGTGGGCCTGGTACAGAGGGGAAAACTGGGAAGGCTGGGGGTGAGAGCAGCTCCGTGGTTCTGAGAATGAGGAAATAGAGATATAAAAGAATAATGGGAAAAGGGTTGGGGATTTTCCTGGCAACAAAACTTGAGCAGTAGAACAGGTAGAGCAGAGGGGAAGATGGGAGTGAGCATCCCAAAAAGCCTGTGAGGGACTTCAAATTCTTTGTAACCTGTTTTCAGTGATGACAAAGCAACTTTAAAGGCCATTTTCATTACATCTTGGATAGGCGTCTGAGGGCACTTCTCAGCTGGTTTGAGCTTTGGGTTAGCTGGTAAGAGGACCTGGTGGGACCCGGTGTGGGCACTGACAGGAGAAGAGAGGAGTGAGTGGGTGGAAGGGTACCTTAGTACCTGCTACCTCAGCAAGGGGGCAATGGTCTGAAAACCAGCGGAGGTTTGTTTTTGATCTAGGAATTGGAGGGGAGAAATCAGATTGCTGATGTGGGAGTGACAGCAGAGAATCTGGAGCAGAAGGCAGGGGTGAGGATTTATTGGAGAAGCATAGTTCGGGATGTGAGCAAAGGAGGAAAAAGGCCTACACATAGGGAAATTTCCTTGGAAGGGAATTCCAAAAGGATGGATCCTTTTGAACACTTGCCGAAGTTGAAAAGGTCACACAGAATTTGAGGATCTAGAGACCCCTCTGGGGGCCATTGGTTTTGGTTGTCTAATTGGTAATATGTCCAATGATGTGTACTGAATTTGATGAGGAGTATGGTTTCCACCAGGCAGCCTCTGTATGCTCACATCCCCATTATTTACAGAAGAAGTCAGCTTTTCCCCCACACAGTCGTGGCTGTTTGTGGCTTTGATAGTCGGCGGGGCAAACATAGTAATCTAGACTAGCCAACCTGCATCTGGCTCTTGTGTCCCTACATCCAAAATGTTTG
This sequence comes from Callospermophilus lateralis, assembly GCF_048772815.1. Taxonomy (NCBI): domain Eukaryota; kingdom Metazoa; phylum Chordata; class Mammalia; order Rodentia; family Sciuridae; genus Callospermophilus; species Callospermophilus lateralis. Next base: position 92,129 of record NW_027513624.1, read on the forward strand.
TTTCCATTATCTATGGTACTGAAGGAATTTAATGAAATTTTAGTGGGATCCTCTTCATCAAAGATATCCCAATTGGAAAGACGTATAGCCAGCTGACAATTGTCTGGGTGGAGAGATGGCCACCAGGTCCCTAAGGGGGCTGTATGCGAGATAGACCATACTTCTTGTCTAGCAAGATTGTCATCAGCCATCGCTGCTGAACGGGCTGATGAGGGTTAGTACTACTGGTGGCCAATGGGAGAGTCTATAGCCTTATCCACATGGCGAATATGCAATTTGAAAGGGTTACCAGTCTTTTCTGATTTCCAGCCAGAGTCTGGACAGGGCGCAGGCATGAGATGAGAATCATGACCCAGGATGTGATTCCGTCTACCTTTACCACTATAGGTTTTATAAGTAGCACCTGGTATGGTCCTATCCAGGGGGGTCCAGGGATGACACCTGATGTTGTCTTATGTAGAGGGAGTCTCTTATTTGATATCTATTTGGAGTCCCCTCTTCACCAGGTTGGTAGACAGTGGCCAGCTGTTTCGACAGGCATCGCTGAGTTCTTTCAAGAGCTTTAAGTCTGTCAAACAAGGGGGTGTGGAAGAGATCATTAGGTCTTAAAGTTGGGGTTAGGTCCCTTACTGGAGGAGGGACCTTATAGAGAATTTCATAGGGGGTGAGGTTAAACAAAGAAACAGAGGGAGTATTTCTTGCATGAAACAGTGCATAAGGCAGGAGCATAGTCCAATCTTTTATGCCGCTCTCTATGCTTAATTTCGTTAAGGTCTCTTTAATGGTTCTATTTATATTTTTCAACTGTCCTGAGTTCTGGGGTCTATAAGCACAATGTAACTTCCAATTTATCCCCAGGGTCCTGGCTAACCCCTGACTTACATGGGCCATGAATGCCGGTCCAATATCATACCCTATTACCTTAGGCAGGCCTATCTTGGAAAAATATCATTCAGGATCTTCTTGACCAACATTTGTGCATTTTATTTTGTGGGGAAGGCTTCAATCCATCCTGAAAATGTATCTACAAAGACTAGGAGATATTTAAGTCCATAACTTGCTGGCTTAATATCAGTAAAGTCAACTTCCCAGAATTGTCCTGGTCTGGTTGCTCATAGGTGCTTTCCTGTAGGAAGCTTGGAAAGATAAGCATTAACCTATTGACAGACCCTGCAGGCTTTTGTTACCCATTCAGTTATTTTTTTTTCGCTGTGAGTCGGTTAGTGGGAAACTCTGTTCTTGATCCTTCAGGAATGCCTGCAGTTTCTTTGAACCAAGGAGTGTGAATTGATGTACATTTTTAACGTAGTGTAGGGCTTTCTGAAATTGCAGGCTTGGCTCAGTCAAGTTGAGGAGTTCAGTGCCAGTGTCGTTAGATGTTATCAAAAGCTTGCTGGTGCTCTGGGGTCCGTGGGAATTGGGCATCTCCCTTTAACAGCGGGTATAAATGAGAAGTTAAGGATGCAAACACAGGAATCCATAACCTGCAAAACCCAGAAGTCCCAAAACGCTCTCTGTGTTGTCTGCTGCTAGATGGGGGTGGTATCTGCACAAAAGTTTGTTTTCTGGGCTCAGTGAGCCATCGTTTACTGCCCCTAAGGGAATAGCCCAGGAAGATTACTTCTGGCTGGCAAATTTGGGCCTTTTTTGCAGAAGCTCTATACCCGAGTTGAGCAAGCTCATGTAATAGTGTTTGGGTCCCAGACTCACAGTTTTCCTTGGTGTTGGCTGCCAGCAGCAGGTCATCCACATATTGAAGCAGGGTGACTTCAGGGTGCATAATTCTGAAGTTGTTGAGATCTCTGTGGAGGGCTTAAGCAAAGAGAGTGGGGGAGTTTTTGAACCCCTGTGGGAGTCTAGTACATGTTAGTTGAGCAGACGTCCCGGTTTCTGGGTCTACACACTCAAAAGCAAATAGCAACTGACTATCTTTAAGCAGAGGCAATCAAAAGGAAGCATATTTTAAGTCCAGAACAGTATACCATTTCTGCTCAGGGTTCAGAGTGATAAGCAGATTGTACGCATTAGTTACCGTGGGGTGAATGTCCTGCACTCTGTTGTTGATCTCTCTTAGGTCTTGAACGGGGGATAGTCCCCGGTTCCTGGCATTTTTTACTGGTAGCAGGCGAGTGTTCCAGGCTGATTGACAGGGCCTTAGGACCCTAAGGCCAGATATTTCTGAATATGGGGCCTTATCCCATCTTTAGCTTTTTTGCTCAGAGGATATTGTTTGACATTGATTGGGGAGGCTGAGGTTTTTAACTCCACTGTTCTTGGAGGTTGTTTCACGGCTAGGCCTAACCCAGCAGTTTTTTCCCAGGCATCTGGGTAATCTGTTATCCATTTCTGGGGTAGCTTGCATGTTTGATCAGTCTTGGGAGGTGTGAAGAGTGGATGTTCATCTTCTACTGACCTTCACAAATCAAGACAATAAGAGTTTTTACTGAAGGATTTAGACATTTCATTTTGGGGCCTTTGGGGTTAAAAGTTGTTTTGGCCCGGAATTTACTGAGCAGATCTCTGCCCATCAATGGGGCCAGGCATTCTGGGATTACAAGGAAGGAGTGATGGATTTTTCCTTTCCCCATGTCCATGGTCCTCTTAGTTGTCTAAGTCTGATATTTACTGCCCTTAGCTCTTTGAACTAGAGACCTTTTATTTGATAGTGAGCCCAGTGGGGCCTTAAGGGCTGAGTATACTGCCCCTGTATCCACTTCAAAGTTTACTGGGGTCCTCTCCATTTCAAAAGTTACCCTAAGCTCCGGGAAAAGAACTGAGTTCCGACGTTCTTAGTCATCATCCAGAGTCAGAATGGCTGACTGGCGTGGCTGTCTCTTTCTAGGGCACTCTTTGGCCCAGTGTCCTTTTGCTTTAGAGTAGGCACATTGATCTGAGGCCAGGGGTGACCTCTGGCGTGTGCCCAGGTATCCCTTCCTGTCTCCCTGTTTCTTAATTTCTGGCCTATTTATTGTTGTGACCAGGACCTTAGTCAATGCCTTAGTCTGTATTTTGCATCTCTCATCTTGCCTTTGCTCCCTTTCTTTCTCTCTGTTTCTCTCTTATAGTACTCTTTCTCGGCTTCTCTGACTAAATCTCTCAAAGTCGTATCTTGTAATCCATCTAAGTATTGTAACTGTCTTTTAATATCCAGGGCAGCTTGCCCAATGAAGGCCATAATGACTGATGCCTTTTGATCCTCTGCCTGAGGATCAAAAGGAGTAAATCTCCTATATGCCTCCATAATTCTCTCTAGAAACATAGAGGGATATTCATCAGGCCCTGGAATAATCTCTCTTACCTTGGCCAAATTAGTTGGTTGCCTAGCGACCAGTTGGAAACCCACTATTAGGGCCCGGCAATAAGTGGACATATGCTCCCTACCTTCAAAAGTGTCGGGGTCCCAGTTGGGTCAGTTCAAGGGGAAGTCGGCTTTGATTCTGTTGGGAAGTTGTGTTGGTCACCCATGTGGTCCGAGGATATTTTTTTCTAGCTTCCAGGAGGTTTCTCTCTCATTCCTCTTTCATGAAGAGTGTCCCTAGGATTTGATGGCAGTCATCCCAAGTAGGCAGGTGTGAAAACGCCAGGGAGTTCTTTGAGTTCTTTTAGCCGGGCCAGCTTCCTCCAGGGAAGGAGGGGCTGTGTGTGACGTGGGGGAGTCATCTGGAGGGTTCTGGGCCAGCCTAATTCCTCCAATGGCGGACAGGCTGAGTCAGCAGCAGGGGAATCACTTAGGGGTTGTTGGGGGTTCGGGACGAGGCAGGGGATAAGAAGGGGGAGGAGAGTCCAGTAGAGTCTTGAGACTGAGGGAGAACAGAGGGTGGAGGAGAAGGAGCAGAGGCTTTGAGAGATAGAATCGTGGTGGAAGGAGAAGGAGCAGGGGCAGGGACAAAGAAATACTTCACCTTTGAAGGAGGAGATTTGCAGAGGTCCTGCCAAGTTAAGATATACGGCTGTTGATCTGGATGACTATGTGGCCCCGGCTGAAAGACAATATCTCTGATTTTTCAAATTAGTGGGAAGTAGAAACATCCTTCTGGCAGCCATCCAACTCCAAAGGTGTGTCATTCTGAGGAACAGAGAGTCTGCCAGGTCCAGCGTTTTACTGAAAAAGAAAGATTCTGGGCCATTAAGTGGACTTTGGTCCAGTGATCAAGGGTCAGGGAGAGAGGTGTTGAAGTGCTCTGTCCCAAAATGAGAGATACGCAAACAGTGAAAGCAACGACACACTACACAGACAAGACAAGACAATAAAGACAGGCAATTAATGTCCAATACTGAGACCAAGACTGAGTACCTGACAAAACCTGATGGGCTGGCAATACCGAATCCAAAACAAAGTATCACTGAGTTGAGGAGATTATTGTTCCTCGATTTCCTGAGTCCTCAGGGACGTCTCCCAGGGACGTGGCCTGTGGCTCTGTGACATGTCTGTCAGCCACCGTCAGAGAGAGCTCACGCTCATCACCAATAGCGACTTTGCCAAACCCTAACCTGAAACCTGAAACCAGAAAGAGTCACCTTACTTACCCTGAAAGGAGCCCCTGGGGGTCTTTCGTCAGCCACTGCTGGATATCGCTGGTGCCTCCAGATGTAAAGGTCGGGCGAGCTTCAGAGGAAGAGACCACCAAGACAATGTCTCAAGCAACAGTAAAGGGTTTTTTGGGATTCCAGCATTCTGGGGCTCAGAGCTCACTTGTTTAGAGCAGAGAGCAATGACAACAGCTTAAGCAGAGCTTATATACTTTCCTTGGAGAGGGCAGGAAGGGAAGTTTATTGATGGGTCAGGGCAAGGGGGCAGTTTGTGTGTAAACAGGTGAGGGTGTACATTCTGCAGTTTGGCAGTTGGGGACAGCACATTCTGGAAACAAGATTAGCAAACAGTCCTCAAGATTTCAACAGTGTTTTGTTAAGCATACAGAAAAACAGGTAGTTACAAGTACCTATTTTATTAACCTTTCTCCAAAGCCTAAATGCAAAGTGAGCATGGATTACTTAAAACATCCATGTCCAGGTTTTCTAATGCTCTCAAATCAATCCTATTGGTGACTACATATTTGTTTCTTCCTAAGATTTTATATTGAACCTCAACCCTGTTGAAAATGACTAATCCTATCACTCACTTTGTATTTTCCCTGATTTCCTAATGTCTCTATTGATATCTGCTTTCCTACATATATTCACGAGTTCATCATTGTGACTTACTCTTCACATGTGCTGACATTTACATTCTCTCTCTATCTGAAACCCTATTGCTAAAGAACTTTTGGTCCAAATCCTATACTCACTATTTTTTCTAAACCTACCGACTATCTTCCTAATCCTACCGACTATACCTTTTTGACTGGATGATCTCTTCGACAATCAATCATCCAAGGTACAAGGTCCTATGCCATTGTATATTGATTTATTTGAGAAAACTGTGCAGAATATAATTCAAAGCTAAGTACCCAATCAACAGCCCAATGCCCTTCTTGGATTCAAATCTTATCTAGATTTCTGTTTTCATACTTATATTTCACCAATATATGCTTGTAAATTTTGCAAGTTCCCAATACCATTGTTCATTCCTAAGTATGATTCCTAACCGAAATTGAACCTGTTATTACCCTAACCTTAAACTGTTCTCTCAAACTAAGTTTACAGATGAGCTGGGACAAAGTTTTTCTTACAATACAGTAATGTAGGGGATCTTCCACCTGCTGAGAACATCAAAGGTCCATGCAGAGATAATACCCTGGAGAAGTTGCAGGCAGCTATGAAGGACCTAAGTGAGCAAAAGTCATATTCCATGGCAAACAACCTGGTCAGTATGAAGGGATGTGTCTGAATCAGCCTCTCCTTTCCTAATGTGGAGAAGACTGATCAAACCATGGATGTGTGGAGAGCTGTTCCCAGGTGCCTATGGTTGATATACCATTCTAACTTGTGAAAGTGTCAAAGGAAGTAGGAGTAGCCTCCATCTCATGGGACCCTTGGAAGCAACTGTTAGGACAAAGTGGTGGCCAAGGCAGTGACCTCATTCAGTTCCTGAAGGAAGTGACCTCACCTCACTTCCTTGGTGATGGAAATCTCTGAACTTGTGATCCAGAAAGATAGGCACCCAGTGCCAGTACCAGTGGTCTCACTTGTTTGGATTTACCAAGGACAGAGTCAGCCTTTCTTGGTACCTACTGATATGAGGATGGTCAAATGCCAGAAGATCTCTGAAGAGGAACGTTTGTGGAGAAAGCAGGTATTGGTTTACCGCTGGCCCTGACAACTTCACATAGTTGGCCAAGGAGACCAGATATGAGACAGGACAGGCCATTTCAGGGGAACATAGTATGGCCCACCAGTTAGAGGACACTCTGGATAGTCACAGACCTACTTGGGTTAAGGAGGTGCCTTTTTCAGTGTGATGTGAGTTTGTTGTTTTCTCTCAAGTTCTGAGAATAGGTAGGAAAGGCTCTTTGTTTAGATTGGAGTGGACTGTTTCTAGTAAGTCGTTTGACAAGGCTAGTGTTTCTATGTCTGTGTATCCCACTGTGTCCGTGGTTGTAGACATTATAAAAGAGAATACATCAATGGATGTGTCCTGTCTAGTAGAAAACTTCCCAGCATTCATCCTGCCTGATTTATGCATGGACTGTGGTGTGCCTTATGGTGGGTAACACCTAGTAAATTCCTAAATTCCTATTTTCTTCCTGGATTCTGGCCACTCTCCAGAATAGGCTCATGGTTTTTTGTCCAAGATATGTACCACCTCCAAGCTCTGTGACATGTCCATATACTTGAGAGCTGTGGAGAACGGGAACATCTTAGAAAACTCAGATATCAGTGTGACCAGTAAAGTCTCTGTGGAGAAACCCTGCTTTGGTTCACTTGCTTACCTATGGTTCTGTTGCCCTGAATGTCAGGAAGGTCTTTGCCTGAGGCCACCCCTTTGTGAAGTCTGAATAAAACAGTTTTCAAATGGAAATAAATGGGCATAACCTGTGGCTCTTTGCTTAATTGCTTTGGAAAAGGATGTGTCTGAATCAGCCTCTTGGCCCTGTATGAGGTTGTGGCTTAGATTCTCAGCACATGATGGATCTAAAGATAGATTCCATGTGTGCAATCAAAAGGAAAATGGCCCAAAATCTGTTATTGTTGATGTGTCTCTTGCCTTCCTCTGTTAGGTTCCTGACCTCTATCAAGTGATAATAGGGATCCTTTGGGTCAAATGAGTTCTTCGAAGAACTGCAGAGGTGCTTGCGTTTTCTTATGACTCCAAATCACATAAAGAATCCATCCCTGAGAGTCAGTAGGCCTCAAATTGGAGAAGCAGAACAGTATTAACGGCAGGACTATTGGATCACTCCAGGTTCACAGGAAGGGTGTCCATGCCACCCTGACTTTAGGCAAATGAAGGGTAAGGGTGATTATTTTGGACACTCTTTTGGGATGTGTCCCGCATAGAAACCTCCAGCCAGAGGTTATGATGACTGTCTATATTTAAAAAGATGAGGGCCATGTGGGAGTGTTTTGGTTTTAATTGGGGTCATTCGTGTGGCAGTTGGAAGAGATGACTGGATCCACCTGGGCTTGAACTCTATTGTCCTTCCCCTTAAAGTCTGAGTTCTGTATCAGACATCAAAGAAGTATTGCCATGAATTGTGTTGGGATTTTAGGAGGCCACACATGAGATTCGCCCTTGGAATCTGAGATCTAGGCCCAGGGTGGCTTTCCACAGAGCACTGGGAATCTCAGCCAGAATATCACATAATTTTATTCTGAAAGACTTGAAAGCCATATTTGCTAGTCAAAACAAACATGGACCTCAATTGTGTACCTCAATGGTCCTGGATTTATCTGACCATTGGGCCACTCTTTGGGAGGCCTTGCCTGTGAGAGTTCTCCAAAACTTTCATCGAAATGAGCTTCCTCACCATTAAATGATTCCTTAATGAATTGAAACCCGCAGTGCCTCCAACTTCATCCTTGAAAATTGGCTAGATTAATACCATGAAATTTTTGAAATTCAAATGACCAGGTGGCACTGAAGAAACTTTGGATGTCTTGTTGCTGATCATGACTGTACCAGACAGTGTCTTGATTGACTGGGTTTCATGAAAATGGTGGAGAAAAGAGATGCCATTAAGTTGGTGCCTGCTTAGTAGTGGGCCTAGAGCAGTGGTGAACAAGTGTGTGATAAAACATCTGTTGTGGGGTCATGTGGATCTGCCATTGGCTTCCAAATAGCTTGTGACTGACATGGTGCAGACCGCAGGCCCTTATATGTACAGGCATCTTTTTTATGGAGAGGTTTCAGGGCAATGTTCAGAATCAGGTTGCTATGGTCAAGGGGGGAACCTATGTTGTATACAAGCCCTGTTGGTGCATTCTCCTGCAGACCCTGACCCACCACACGTGACAGAACTTCCTGCAGCATGGTGTCCCAGTTGAACTCCTTGTATTTCGTAAAGCAAGTACAAAACTCTGAGTGCAGCAGCAAGAAACACCATGAGAAGTGGAGGATGATGAAATGGCTTCACAGTCCACATGGGGAGACACTTAGCCCCCAGTGGCCACAGTTTACCTACAAAGAGAGAATTCAGCACTGCTGTCTCATGTTCATTGTAAAATAAGAATCCATGTCCTCCAGGTCACATAGATGCAGACCCAGCTTTGATGCTCTCACTACAAAAAGAATTCAGCACTGCTGCTTCATGTTCATTGGAAAATTATGAACCATGTCCTCCAGATCACAGAGATGCAGACCTAGCTTTGATAGTCTCATTAGAAAGGAAGCTAAAGATCTTGACAACAACATGTATTCCAAGTGACCAACCTAGAGGCAGTTTCTCCAGACTTTTTTAGGCAGGCAAATCTCCATGTTTGTGGAGTTTTTACACTATCCCTTACTTTTGGAAACTCCTCTACCATCTCCAAGTTTGTGAACTTCTGAGAATTTTCCATTTCAGATATGTATTCAAAGATTTTCTAACTCTTCTCCTCTAATTGTGTCTTACTTATGGTGAAGGTAATGTCAAGGCATTGTTCTGAATGAGAGTGAGAAAATTTTTTTGTAGCACACATTTGCACACACATTGATCCATTTTCCAATTTTCCATTCGAAATACTGAATCCCTGACACTAACTCATACGCTACTAGACTCTCACTACTAATCCTAAGATGATGGAGAAAAATACCCAAACAGAATGAAAATACAAGCATTTCAGAGAAGTCATGGTGTATAGTTGAACTTCCCTCTTTCATGATAAAGGGTAGGTTTTATTAATCTACGCAATTTTTAATTGAAATATTCCTCCATTTGTTTTTACAGTAAACAAATATGTGAATTCAGTCTCCCTTTCTCCATCGCCTGCTCAGCACATATATTTTTTATATGCACATATAGAATTCTACCTGGTATCACAAGTACATTTTTATGAGTTGGCTGGCTTGGCAGAAAAAAAAATGTGACAAGAGATCACTCCTGCTAAACGCTGTTAGAACTGAAAATTCAACCTATGGGTGAGCTTCCTCGTAGAACAATATTATACATAAATCCATGTTTAGTAAAATAAATATTTTTGCATCTGTGGATGATTTATATTAGATGATGAATTATGATTTGCATATATATATTCATAAATTTTAATGTGTTTTTTGTGGCTTTTGGTATATATATATATACACACACACACACACACTCTCCACATTTTATAAAATATGAAATATATGTGTCTTATATACACTCCGAAAATTCATTCATGTTCATCTATGAGGATTTATAATCAACTTTTCACAAGATTATTTTCAGAAATACTCATCCACCTGAAATACATATTTTTTTTTTCCAGTACTGAAAACTAACTTCAATAAATGGTGCTTAAAAATCCTAATATTTCTACAGTAAATGACCCAGTTTAACATCAATGCAAGTAGATTCCTATGGGACATAATCTCTATTTTGACGTTCATTTTAATTCAACACTGGTACATTACTATTTCTTCAGTTTTTGCACATCATAAGACATATATTTCATCCACAGGTTCACAAATTTATAGGAATTTGTTTCACTTTCAATCACTTCCTGCTTCAGAACACATGTATTTCTCCATGTTACTTGACTGGTCTTTTCATGAGACATCTTTCCAAACACATTATTTTCGATTTCCATAATCAATTTCGAAGCTAAACTCACACTCTTCAAGATAAACCATAACATTAATATTACCATTAGATGTGTAACTGGTTGGAATGAATGTATGTATATCAATATAAGAATTCCTGTATATTTTCACATTTTAATTCAATCTATGATTTAAAGTTGGAACCAGTTTTTCTATTTATTCACTGTATGGTCTCTTAATGCATTATCTCTATATTCATAGACACAGTGTACACCTCTTTGTCCCCCCAATACTAATTTATACCTCTTCAAATTATTGCTCCCAGAAATGGTGGAAGAAATACTCATGTCACCATATATATAATCACAGTAATATTCTAGACACAAAAAGCAAAGGTCACACTCATGATTGTATCAAAGCCTAAATGGAAAGTGAGCATGGATTACTAAAACAACTATGTCCAAGTTGCCTAATGCTGTCAAATGCAAATCCTATTGGCGACTACATTTTGTTTCTTCCTAAGATTATATATTGAACCTCATGCCTGTGGAAAATATTTAATCCTATCACTCACTTTAAGCTTTGCCTGATTTCCTAATATCTCTATTGATATCTGCTTTCCTCCATATTTTCCCCAGTTCATCATTGTGTCTGACACAACATATGCTGACATATACATTCACTGTCTACCCTAGACCCTATTGCTAAAGAAATTTTGGCCCAAATCCTATACTCACTCTTATTTCTAAACCTACTGACTATCTTCCTAATCTTACTGACTATCGCTTTTTGACACTATGTTCTCTTTGACAATCAATCATCTAAGGTGTAAGGTCCTAAGCCATTGTATTTCAATTTATCTGAGACATAAATGCGGAACATAATTCAAACCTAAGTATCCCACTCAAGGGCCCAATGCCCTTGTGGTTTCAAATCTTACCTAGATTTCTGTTTTCATACTTGTATTTCACCTATATATTCTTGTAAATATCACAGGTTCCCAATACCATTATTCATCCGGCAGAGAGATTCCCACCCAAATCAAACATGTTATTAACCCTAAATATACACTCTTCAATCAATCTAACTTTACAGAAGAGGATGGACAGAGTGGGTCTTACAATACAGAAATGTATGGGATCTTCCACCTGCTGAGAACATCAAAGGTCCACGCAGAAATGATCCCTGGAGAAGATGTAGGCAGCTATGAAGGACCTGAGAGAGCAAAAGTCAAATTCCTTGGCAAACAATCTTGTCAGGATGAAGGGATGTGTCTGAATCAACCTCTATCTTCTAAATGTAGAGAAGATGGACCAAACAAGGCCTGTGTGAAGAGCTGTTCCCAGGTGCCTATGGTATATACCATTATAACTTGTGAAAGTGTCACAAGAATTAGGGACAGCCTCCATATCATGGGACCCTTAGAAGTAACTGTTAGGACAAAGAGGTTGCAAAGGCAGTGACCTCATTCAGTTGCTGAAGGAAGTGACCTCACCTCACCTCCTTGGCGATGGAACTCTCAGAACTTGTGATACAGAAAGAGCGGCACACAGAGCCTGTCGCAGTCCCCGTCCCAGTGGTCTCACTTGTTTCAATTTACCAAGGACAGAGTCAGTCTTTCTTAGTATCTACTGATGTGAGGATGGCCAAATGCCAGGAAAGCTCTGAAGAGAGGCCTTACCTGAGAAAGCAGGTAGTTGCTCACCCATGGCTCCTGACAACTTCACAGAGTTGGACAAGGAGACCAGATTTGAGACAGGAGAGGCTATTTTGGGGAAATATAATATGGCCCATCATTCAGAGGACACTCTGGATAGTCACAGACCTACTTGTGCAAAGGAGGTGCCTTTGTGGGTGTGGGTGTGTGTTTGTTGTTTTGTCTCATGTTCTGAGAATAGGTAGGAAAGGCTGTTTCTTTGTATTGGCGTTGACTGTTTCAAGTAAGTGGTTTGACAAGGCGAGTGCTTCTATATTGTGTATCCCACTCTGTTAGTGATTGTAGACATTAGAAAAGAGAATGCATCAATGGATGTGTCCTGTCTAGTAGAAAGCTTCCCAGCATTCATACTGCGCAATTTATAAATGGACTGTGGCTTGCCTTATCAAAGGGCAACACCTGCTATCTTCCTAAGTTTCTGTTTTCTTCCTGAATTCTGGCCACTCTCCAGAATAGCCTCATGGTTTTGTGTCCAAGATACGTACCACCTCCAATCTCTGTGATATGGCCACGTACTGGATAGCTGATGGGAATGGCGAGTATCTCAGAAAACTCAGATATCAGTGTGACCAGGAAAGTCTCAGTGGAGAAACCCTGCTTTGTGCCATTTGTTTACCTATTGTTTGCTGCCCTGAATTTCAGGAACGTCTTTTCCTCAGGCCACTCCTTTTTGAAGCCTGAAGAAAACAGTTTCAAATGGAAATAAATGGGCATCACCTGTGGCTCTTTGCTTATTTGCTTTGGAAATGGATGTGTCTGAATTAGCCTCTTGGCCCTGTGTGAGGCTGTGGTTAGATTCTCAGCACCTGGTGGATCCCATGCTTTCATCCAAACCCAAAATGGACAAAAGAGCAGTCATTGTGGATGAAGTCTCTCGCCTTCCTCTCTAAGGTTCCTGACCTCCATCAAGTGAGAATAGGGATCCTTTGGGTCAAATGATTTCTTCAAAGGCCTGAAGAGGGAAGCCCAAAGGTGCTAGGGTTTTCTCATGTTTCCAATTCACATAAAGAGACTAAACCCCACAGTCAGTAGTCCTCAAATTGGAGAGAGAGAGCAGTATTAACGGCAGGCCTACTTGATCACTCATGGTTCACAGAAAGGTGTTCAGGCTACCCCCACTTTAGGCAAATGAGGGGTAAGAGAGCTTATTTTGGACACCTTCATGGGCTCCGCCCCTCATGGAAACCTCCAGTCAGAGGTTTTAATGAATGTCTATATGGAAGAAGAATAGGGCCATGTGGAAGTGTTTTGGTTTTAATTGTGGTTATTAGTTTGACGGTTGGAAATGATTACTGGCTCCACCAGAGCTTGAACTCTGCTGTGATTCTCCTTAGAGACTGAGTTCTGGAACTGACCTCAGAGAAGAATTGCCATGAGTTCTTTTGGGATTTTAGGAGGCCATGCATGAGAGTCATCCTTGGAATTGAGATGTGTGCCCAGGAAAGCTTTCCACAAGGCACGGAAAATTTCAGCCAGGATATCACATGTTTTTATTCTGACAGACTTGGCAGCCATAGTTGAGAGTCAAAACACACGTGGATCTCACATTGTAGACCTCAATGGTCCTGGCTTCATGTGACATTTTGGCCACTCTTTAAGAAGCCTTGCCTGTGAGTGTTCTCCAGAGCTTCCATTGAAATGAGCTTCCTCAACATTTAATGGTTCCTGAATGAATTGAAAATCATAGTGACTCCAACTTCATGCTGGAAAAATGGCTAGATAAATAACATGGAATTTTTGAAATTTTCATGACCAGGTGGCACTGGAGAACCTTTTGATGTCTGTTTGCTGATCATGAGTAAACCAGGCAATGCGTTGATTGACTGGGTTTCATGAAAATGGTGTAGAACAGAGATGCCAGTAAGTTGGTGCCTGCTTAGTAGCGGGCCTAGAGCAGTGGTGGGCAGGTGTGTGATAAAACATCTGTGTAGGGGCCATGTGGATCTGCCATTGGCTTCCAAATGGCTTGTGACTGACATGGTGCAGCCAGCAGACCCTTATATGTTAAGGCATCTTGATATATGGAGAGGTTTCAGGGCAATGCTCAGAATCAGGTTGCTATGGTCCTGGGTGCAAGCTATGTGGAATAGAAGCCTGATTGGTGCATTCTCCTGCAGTCCCTTATGCACTGCATGTGACAGAACTCCCTCCAGCACGATGTCTCAGTTGAAATCCTTGTATTTCAAGAAACAAATACCAAACTCCCAGTGCAGCAGCAAGACACACCAGGAAAACTAGAGGATGACCAAATGGCTTCACAGTCCACACGGAGAGACACTTAGACCCCAGTTGCCACAATTTACCTACAAAGTGATAATTCAGCACTGCTGCCCCATGTTCAGTGAAATATAAGACAACATGTCCTCCAGGTCACATAGATGCAGACCCAGTTTTGATGCTCTCACTACATAGGAAGATAAAGCTCCTAACAACATATATTTCAAGTGCCCAAACTCAGAGGCAGTTTCTCAAGAAGTCTTTAGGCCTGCAGAGCTCCATGTTTGTGGAGTGTTTACCCTGTCCCTTACTTTTGGAAAATCCTCTACAACCTCCAAGGTTGTGAATTCCTGAGAATTTTCCATTCCATATATGTATTCACTAATTTTCTAACTCTTCTCCCCTAATTGTGTCTTACTTGGGGCATAGGTAATGGCAAGGCATTGTTCTGGATGAGAGTGGGGAGATATTTGTGCAGCACATGTTTGCATACACATTGGATTCATTTTTCAATTTTCCTTTTGAAATACTGAATCCCTGACACTAACCCATACCTACTAGACTCAGACAACTCATCCTAATATGATAGAGAAAAATAACCCAAACCTATAGAAATACAAGCAGTTCAGAGAGGCATGTTGTATAGCTGGACTTGCCTTTTGCATTATATAAGTCAGGAGTTATAAATCTACTCAATTTTTAATAGAAATAGTTCTCCATGTATTTTTAAAGTTAACAAATATGTGAATTCTTGTTTCTTTTTCTCTGTAGTCTATTAAAACATGTATATTTATATGAACATATAGAATCTTACCAAGTATCACACGTACATTTTTCTGAGGTAGCTGACTTGGCAGATACAAATTGTGAGAAGAGATTACTCGTCCTAAACGCTGTTGGAACTGAAAATTCAACCTATAGGGGAGCTTTCTAGTAGAACAACATTACACATAAACTCATGTTCAGTAAAATAAATATTTTTGAATCCGTGGATGATATATATTTAATGATGAATTTCGATTGACATATATTGCTACTTTTTAATGTCTGTGTGTGTTTATATATATATATATATATATATATATATATATATATATATATATATATACACACTCTCCAGATTTTTCAAAATATAAAATATATGTGTCTTATATACACTCTCTAAATTCATTCATGATCATGTTTTCATGTATGTGGATTTATAATCAACTTTGCATAAGATTTTCTCAGAAATATTCATCCACCAGAAATACATATTTGTTTCCTAGTACGGAAAACTAACTTCAGTGAATGGTTCATACAAATCCTAATTATTCTACAGTAACTGACCCACTCTAACATCAATGCAAGTAGATTCCTATGGGACATGATATGTCATTTGACGTTCATTTGTATTCAACACTGCTACATTATTATTTCTTCAGGTTCTGCACATTATAGGATATACATTTCATCCACAAGTTCACAAATTTATAGGCATTTGTTTCAACTTTAATCACTTCTTGCTTCAGAAGACATGTATTGTCAAGGATTCTTGACTGGTCTTTTCATGAGACTTCTTTCCAAACACATTATTATCGATTTCTATAATCTTTTTGAAGCAAAACTCACACACTCTTTATGATAAATCAAAACACTAATATTACCATTAGATGTATAACTGGTTGGAATTAATGATTGTATATCAATATAAGATTTCCTGTAATTTTTCAGATATTAGTTCAATCCATTATTTAAAGTTGGAACAAGTTATATTATTTATTAACAGTATGGTCTATTCATGCTATATCTCTATATTCATATACACAAGGTACACCTCTTTGCACCCCCAATACTAATTTTACATCTTCAGTATATTGCTCCCAGAAATGGTGGAAGAAATACTCATGTCACCTGATCTACATATACATTTTATCACAGTAGTATTCTGGACAAAAAATGTAAAGGTCACACTTATGATTGTACCAAAGCCTAAATGGAAAGTGAACATGGATAACTAAAAACATCCATTTCCAGGTTGTCTAATGCTTTCAAATATCAATACTATTGGTGACTACATATTTGTTTCTTCCAAAAATTATTTATTCAAACTCAACCTTGTTGAAAATATCTAATCCTATCACTCACTTTATACTTTTTCTGATTTCGTAATGTCTCTATTGATACCTGCTTTCCTACATATTTTCCCCAGTTCATCATACTGACTGACTCTTCATATGTGGTGATATTTACATTTACTCTCCTACCGAAACCCTATTGCTAAAGAACTTTTGGTCCAAATCCTACACTCACTCTTCTTCCTAAACCTACTGACTATCTTCCTAATCCTACCGACTATCCCTTTTTGACTGGATATTCTCTTCTACATTCAATCATCCAAGGTACAAGGTCCTATGCCATTGTATATCAAATTATCTGAGACATCTTTGCAGAACATAATTCAAAGCTAAGTTTCCCAATCAAGGGCCCAATGCACTTCTGGGCTTCAAATCATACCTAGATTTCTGTTTCATACTTATATTTCACCTCTATATTCTTGTAAATATTGCAGGTTCTCAATACGATTATTCATCCAACAGAAGGATTTGTAACCTAAATCGAACCTGCTATTAACCCTAAACATAGACTGTTCCCTCAATCTCATTTTACAGAAGAGCAAGGACAGAGTGGTTCTTAATATACAGAAAAGTAAGGGACCTTACACCTGTTGAGAACCTCAAAGGTCCATGCAGAATTAATATCTGGAGAAGTTGTAGGCAGATATGAAGGACCTGAGAGAGTAAAAGTCATATTCCATGGCAAACAACCTGGTCAGGATGAAGGGATGTGTCTGAATCAGCCTCTCTCTTCTTATTGTAGAGTAGATGGACCAAACCAGGCCTGTGTGGAGAGCTGTTCCCAGGTGCCTATGGTTGATATGCCTTTCTAACTTGTGAAAGTGTCACAGGAAGTAGGGGCAGCCTCAATCTCATGGGACCCTTGGAAACAACTGTTTGGACAAAGTGGTTGCCAAGGGAGTGACCTCATTCAATTCCAAAAAAAGTGACATACGTCATTTTCTTGGTGATGGAACTCTCTGAACTTGGTATCCAAGAAGCCAGGCACCCATAGGCAGTCCCAGTCCCAGTCCCAGTGGGCTCACTTGTTTGGATTTACCAAGGTCAGAGTTAGTTTTCTTGGTACCTATAGATGTGAAGATTTATTTTCCTATTTTCCATTCAAAATACTGAATCTCTGACACTAACCCATACCCTACTAGACTGTATGATGGAGAATAGTAAAAAAAATCCTAATATGATGGAAAATAGTAACCCAAACAGAATAGAAATACAAGCAGTTCAGAGGAGACATGGTGTATAGTTGGACTTCCCTTTTGCATTATATAGGGTAGGAGTAATAAATATAGTCAATGTTTATTCAAATAGTTCACCATGTGTTTTTAAGGTTAAGAAATACGTGAATTCCTGTCTCTCTGTAGCCTATTCAGCTCATGTATTTTTATATGCACATATAGATTCCTACATGGTATCACACGTACCTTCTTCTGAGGTGGGTGACTTGGCAGATACAAATTGTGAGAAGAGATCACTCCTCCTAAACACTGTTGGAACTGAAAATTCAACCTATAGGTGAGTTTCCTAGTTGAACAACATTATACATAAATCCATTTTTAGTAAAATGTATTTTTTTTGGATATGTGGATGATATATATTTCATGATGAATTTCGTTTGGCATATATATTGGTAATTTTTAATGTCTGTGCGTGTGTGTGTTTGTGCGTATATATATATATATATATATATATATATATATATGCACTCTCCAGATTTTTCATAATATGAAATGTATGTGTCTTATTATATACTCCCTAAATTCATTCATATTCATGTATATGGATTTATAATCAACTATTCACAAGATTATTCTGAGAAATATTCATCCACCGGAAATTCATATTTGTTTCCTAATACTGAAAACTAACTTCAGTAAATGGTGCATACAAATCATAATATTTCATCATTGCAAGATGGCCGCAAATAGAGTGCATCACACCGAGTGTACCGCACCACTGCACAGGTGAATAACCAGTTAGAACATCAAAAAACTATCTTGTTCGGAAATTACAGCAAAATGGGGGTGCACCAAAACCTAGAAGAAGGATTTCTAGCACCATGGTCCGGTAATAGAGTCTCAAACATGAGCCAACTGTGCGACCCAAGATCGTTCTGACTGATCAGTGCGGCCCGCCCAGTGGCTACAGACGGTGCGGCACCACCGAGAGGCGACCAATAAGCAGGGAGAAACGTTGATGCAGATTCTGTGGAATCTTGCCGGTAGAACCCCCATTGAGCCCTGATCTGAGTTCAGGATTTCAGATGGGGAAGGAAGCATTACAGTTCTAATTCCCACAACGGAAACTCCTCCAAGGAAACCAAAAAAAAAAAAAAAAAAAAAAAAAATGAAAAAATCAAAACAATAGAGCGCCGGGCTTCAGAGATGAAAGATGGATGGGATTACCAAATCCTGGAAGCCTAAAGGACCCCAAACATTCAAAACCATAATAGACCAATTCCAAGACATATAATTATGAAGATTGCCAACATACAGAACAAGGAGAGAATATTAAACACTATAAGAGAAAGGAGGCAGATTACATTCAGGAGTAAACCAATTAGGTTAATGACTGATTTTTCATCACAGACTTTGAAAGCGAGAAGATCCTAGAACAATGTATTTCAAATGCTGAAAAATAATGGATTCCAACCAAGAATACTGTATCCAGCAAAATTAAGCTTCAGATTTGAAAATGGAATAAAAATTTTTAATGAGAAACAAAAGCTAAAAGAATTCGTAGCCAGAAAACCAGCACTGCAAAGCATTTTGAGCAAAATACTACAAGAAGAAGAATTGAAAAATAGTGCCCAAAACTAACAGCGGGAGGTATCTCAGTAAAGGGGGAGGAAAATAACCAAAAATGTAATAACTGGCCAAACTAAAATATAATAAATAAATAAACATGACTGGAAGTACAAATCATATTTCAATTATAACCTTAAATGTTAATGGCCTAAATCACAAATCAAGAGACATGGGCTAGAAACGTGGATCAAAAAAACAAATTCAACAATATGTTGCCTTCAGGAGACTCATATGATAGGAAAAGACATACACAGGCTTAAGGTAAAAGATTGGGAAAAAATCATACCACTCACATGGCCCTCAGAAGCAAGAAGGAGTGGCCATACTCATATGGAATAAAATCAACTTCACATCTAAGTTAATCAAAAGGGACAAAGAAGGACACTATATTCTCTTAAAAGGAACCATCCACCAACAAGTCATAACAATTATCAATTTGTATGCACCAAGCAATGGAGCTGCAACGTTCATAAAACAAACTCTCCTCAAGTTCAAGAATCAAATAGACTACAACACAATAATTATGGGTGACATCAACACACCACACTCGGCATTAGACAGATCCTCTAGACAGAAACTGAATAAAGAAACAATAGAACTCAACAGCACAATCAATAACCTAGACTTAACCGACATACATAGAGTATATCAACCATCATCAAGTGGATACACGTTCTTCTCAGTAGCAGCACATGGATCCTACTCAAAGATATATTATGACATAGGGCAATTCTTAGGAAATATAAAGGCATGGAAATAATACCATGCACCATTTCTGTTCATAATGGAATGAAACTGGAAATGAATGATAAAAGAAGGAAGGAAAAATCCTACATCACATGGAAAATGAACGGATGCTACTGAATGATCAATGGGTTACAGAATACATAAAGGAGGAGATAAAAAAAAATTCTTAGAGACAAATGTCAATACAGACACAATGTACCAGAATCTATGGGACACAGTGAAAGCAGTTTTAAGAGGGAAATTCATTTCTTGGAGTTCTTTCCTCAAAAAAAGAAAAAAACAAAAAATAAATGAACTCACACTACACCTCAAAAACCTAAAAAAGAAGAGCAAAACAAAAGCAAATGTAGTAGAAGACAAGAAATAATTAAATTTAGAGCACAAATCAACAAAATTGAAACAAAAAAATTGAAAAATTTGATGACACTAAAAGTTGGTTCTTTGAAAAAATAAATAAGATTGACAGGCCCATAGCCATGCTAATGAAGAGAAGAAGAGAGAGAACTCAAATTACTAACATACTGGATGAAACAGGCAATATCACAACAGACACTACAGAAATACAGAAAATAATTAGAAAGTATTTTGAAACACTGATATCTTCATTATCTTCTATTTTATTGGAATTAATAAGTCATACGATCTGCCCAGATTGAGTCAGGAAGACACACACAATTTAAACAGACCAATAACAAAGAAAGAAATAGAAGAAGCCATCAAAGGACTACCAACCAAAAAAAGCCCTGAACTTGATGCGTATACAGCAGAGTTCTACAAAACCTTCAAAGAAGAATTAATACCAATATTTTTCAAGATATTTCAAGAAATACAAAAAGAAGGAGCTCTTCCAAATTCATTCTATGAGGCTAACATCACCCTTATCCCGAAACCAGACAAAGACACTTTAAAGAAAGAAAACTACAGACCAATATCTCTAATGAACTAGGATGCAAAAATTCTCAATAAAATTTTGGCAAATCGAATACAAAAGCATATCAAAAAAATTGTGCACCATGATCAAGTAGGATTCATCCCTGGGATGCAAGGATAGTTCAGTATATGGAAATCAATAAATGCCATTCACTACATCAATAGATTTAAAGACAGGAACCATATGATCATCTCGATAGATGCAGAAAAAGCATGTGACAAAGTTCAGCATTCCTTTATGCTCAAAAAACTAGAAAAACTAGGGATAACCGGAACTTACCTCAACATTGTAAAAGCTATATATGCTAAAACTCAGGCTAGCATTATGCTAAATCGAGAAAAAATGAAGGCATTCCCTCTAAAATCTGGAACAAGACAGGGATGTCCTCTATCACCACTTCTATTCAATTTAGTTCTTGAAATACTAGCCAGAGCAATTAGACAGACAAAAGAAATTAAAGGCATAAAAATAGAAAAAAAAGAATTTAAATTATCGCTATTTGCAGAGGACATGATAATATATTTAACAGACCCAAAAGGGTCTACAAAGAAACGGCTAGAGTTAATAAATGAATTCCGTAAAGTGGCAGGATATAAAATCAACACGCATAAATCAAAGGCATTCTTGTATATCAGCAACAAAACTTGTGAAATGGAAATGAGGGACCACTCTATTCACAATATACTCAAATAAAATAAGACACTTGGAATCAACCTAACAAAAGAGGTGAAAGATTTATATAATGAAAACTACAGAACTCTAAAGAGAGAGATAAAAGAAGATCTTAAAAGATAGAAAAATGAACCCTGTTCATGGATAGGCAGAACTAACATCATCAAAATGGCGATATTACCCAAAGCTCTCTACAGGTTTAAAGCGATGCCAATCAAAATCCCAACAGGATTTGTTGTAGAAAAAGATAAAGCAATAATGAAATTCTTATGGAAAAACAAATGACCAAGACTAGCAAAAGCAACTCCAAGCAGGAAGTGTGAATCTGGAGTTATAGCGATACCAGGGTTCAAACTGTACTACAAAGCAATAGTAATAAAAAGAGCGTGGTACTGGTACCAAAACGGGCAGGTGGACCAACGGTACAGAATAGAGGACACAGAAACCAATCCACAAAATTACCACTTTCTTATATTTGATAAAGGGGCTAAAAGCATGCAATGGAGGAAAGATAGCATCTTCAACAAATGGTGCAGGGAAAATTGGAAATCCATATGCAACAAAATGAAACTGAATCCCTTTCTCTCGCCATGCACAAAAGTTAACTCAAAATGGATCAAGGAGCTACATATAAAATCAGAGACACTGCGTCTGATAGAAGAGAAAGTTGGCTACGATGTACATACTGTGGGTTTGGGCTCCAAATTCCTTAATAGGACACCCATAGCACAAGAGTTAATAACAAGAATCAACAAATGGGACTTACTTAAACTAAAAAGTTTTTTCTCAGCAAGAAAAACAATTAGAAAGGTAAATAGAGAGCCTACATCCTGGGAAAAAATTTTTACCCCTCACACTTCAGATAGAGCCCTAATATCTAGAATATTCAAAGAACTCAAAAAATTAAACAATAAGATAACAAGTAACCCAATTCACAAATGGGCCAAGGACCTGAACAGACACTTCACAGAGGAGGACATACAATCCATCAACAAGTACATGAAAAAATGCCCACCATCTCTAGCAGTCAGGGAAAACCAAGTCAAAACCACCCTAAGATACCATCTCACTCCAGTAAGATTGTCAGCCATTATGAAATCAAACAACAATAATTGTTGGCGAGGATGTGGGGGAAAGGGTACACTTGTACACTGCTGGTGGGACTGTAAATTGTTGAGTCCAATTTGGAAAGCAGTATGGAAATTCCTGGGAAAACTGGGAATGGATTCACCATTTGACCCAGCTATTGCCCTTCTCGGCCTATTCCCTGAGGATCCTAAAAGAGCGCACTATAAGGATACTGCCACATCAATGATCATAGCGGCACAATTCACAATAGCTACCCTGTGGAACCAACCTAGATGACCTTCAATAGACGAATGGATAAAAAAAGGGGCATCTATACACAATGGAGTATTATGCAGCACTAAAAAATGACAAAATCATAGAATTTGCAGGGAAATGGATGGCATTAGAACAGATTATGCTAAGTGAAGCTAGCCAATCCTTAAAAATCAAATGCCAAATGTTTTCTTTGATATAAAGAGAGCAAATAAGAACAGAACAGGAAAGAAGAGCATGAGGAAAATATTAACACTAAACGGAGATGAGTGGGGGGAGAGAAAGGGAGAGAGAAGGGATAGCATATGGAAATGGTAGGAGACACTAAATGTTACACAAAATTACATATAAGAGGTTGTGACGGGAAATGGGGGAAAACAAGGGAGAGAATTGAACAACAGCAGATGTGGTAGAGAGGGTAGATGGGAGTGGAGGGAATAGGGATAGTAGGAGATAGGAAAGGTAGCAGAATACAACAATCACTAATATGCCATTATGTAAAAACGTGAGTGTGTAACTGATGTGATTCTGCGATTTGTATTGGGGTAAAAATGGGAGTTTATAACCCAATTGAGTCAAATGTATGAAAGATGATATAGCATGAGCTTTATAATATTTTGAACAACCAAAAAAAATGGAAAAAAAGGAATTGAATTTCCAATATTTGAGACATTTTACAACTTTGTTTTTTAATAAAATTGTCTTTTATTTGTTATCTTACTTGCTATTATCTGCCTTTCAGTTTGAAAAAACTATGTGCTGTAGCCATTCATCCATGTAGTATGTAACAGAAAAATTTGAGTGTTTCTATATAACCAGATTGGCAAGGCATCAAGGTTTCCTTCACAAACAAGATGTAGGCTTTTTCATAAGAAATTTAAAATTCTGCAAAACAATTTTTTTTAACTTTCCAATTAAATTTCAAAAATTTTTAAAAAAGAAGAATCTTAACCCCACAGTAAAAAGGCCTCAAAGTGGAGAAGTGGAGCAGTATTAATGGCAGGTCTATTTAATCACTCCTGGTTCACAGGAAGGGTGTCCAGGCCACCGTGACGTTAGGAAAATGAGGGGCAAGGGAGCTTATTTTGGGCACTGTCTTGGGCTGCGCCCCTCATGGAAAACTCCAGTCAGAGGTTTTGAGGAGTGTCTGTGTGGAAGAAGATGAGGGCAATGTGGGAGTGTTTTGGTTTTAATTGTGGTCATTTGTGTGGCAGTTGGAAGAGATGACTGGGTCCAACTGGGCTTGAACACTAGTGTGATTCCCCTTAGAGAACATATTTCAAGTGCCCAACCTCAAAGGCAGTTTCTCAAGAAGTGTTTAGGCCAGCATAGCTCCATGTCTGTGGAGTGTTTACCATGTCACTTACTTTTGGAAACTCCTCTACCACTTCCAAGGTTGTGAACTCCTGAGCATTTTCCATTCCAGATATGTGTTCACAGATTTTCTAACTCTTCTCCTCTAATTGTGACTTACTTGGGGCAAAGGTAATGTCAAGTCATTGTTCTAGATGAGAGGGGGAAGATTTTTTTGTAGCACATATTTGCATACACATTGGATTCATTTTCCAATTTTTCATTGGAAATACTGAATCCCTGACACTAACCCATACCCTACTAGACTCTGACTGCTAATTCTAATATGATGAGAAATATAACCCAAACAGAATAGAAATACAAGCAGTTCAGAAGAGGCATGGTGTATAGTTGTGCTTGCCTTTTGCATGATATAAGGTAGGAGTTATAAATCTAGTCAATTATTTGTTGAAATAATTCTCCATGTGTTATTAAAGTTAAGAAATATGTGTCTTCCTTTCTCTGTATCCTACTAAGCACATGTATTTTTATATGCACAAATAGAATCCTACCTGGTTTCACACGTACTTTCTTGTGAGGTGGCTGACTTGGCAGATACAAATTGTGAGAAGAGATCACTCCTCCTAAACGGTGTTGGAACTGAAAATTCAACCCATGGGTGAGCTTCCTAGATGAACAATATTATACATACATCCATGTTCAGTAAAATGAATATTTTTGGATATGTGGATGAGTTATTTTTCATGATGAATTTCGATTGGCATATATATTGCTACATTATAATGTGTGTGTGTTTGTGTGTGTGTGTATATATATATGTATATTTTTTTTCCAGATTTCCAAAATATAAAATATATGTGTCTTACTATACACTGCCTAAATTCATTCATGTTCCTGTATGGGGATTTATAATCAATTTTTCACAACATTATTCTCAGAAATATCCAACCACCTGAAATACATATTTTTTCCTAGTACTGAAAACTAAGTTCAGTGAATGGTGCTTACATATTTGTTTCTCCTTAAGATTATATATTCAACCTCAAGCCTGTTGAAAATGTCTAATCCTATCACTCAAGTTATACTTTGCCTGATTTCCTAATGTCTCTATTGATGTCTGCTTTCCTACATATTTTCCCCAGTTCATCATTGTGCCTGACTCTTCACATGTGGTGTCATTTATATTTACTCTCTAACCGAAACCCTATTGCGAAAGAACTTTTGGTCCAAATCCTAGACTCACTCTTCCTCCTAAACCTACCGACTATTGTCCTAATCCTACAGACTATCCCTTTTTGACTGGATGTTCTCTTCTACATTCAATCATCTGAGGTACAAGGTCTTATTCCATTGTATATCGATTTAACTAAGACCTCGGTGCAGAACATAATTCAAGTTAAGTATCGCAATCAAGGGCCCAAATCCTTTTGGGATTCAAATGTTACCTAGATTTCTGTTTTCATACTTATATTTCACCTCTATATTATTATAAATATCACAGGTTCCCAATATCATTATTGATCCAGCAAAATGATTCCTAACCCAAATCGAACATGCTATTAACCATAACCATACACTGTTCACTCAATCTCACTTTACAGAAGAGCAGAGACAAAGTTGGTCTTATAATACAGGAAGTTACGAGATCTTCCAACTGCTGAGTACCTCAAAATCCATGCAGAAATGATCCCTGGAAAAGATGTAGGCAGCTATGAAGGACCTGAGACAGCAAAAGTCATCTTCCTTTGCAAACAACCCGATCAGGATGAAAGGATGTGTCTGAATCATCCTATCTCTTCTTAATGTAGGGAAGATGTATCAAACCAGGCCTGTGTGGAGAGCTGTTCCCGGGTGTCTATGGTTTCTATACCATTCTAACTTGTGAAAGTGTCACAGGAAATAGGGGCAGCCTCCTTTTCCTGAGACCCTAGGAAGCAAATGTTAGGACAAGGTGGTGGCCAAGGCAGTGACCTCATTCATTTCCTGAAGGAAGTGACCTCACCTCACTTCCTTGGTGATGTAACTCTCTGAATTTTGTGATTCAGGAACCCAGGAACCCAGTATCAGTCCCAGTCCCAGTTCCACTGTTCTCACTTGTTTGGATTTACCAAGGACAGAGTCAGTCTTTCTTGGTACCTACTGATGTGAGGGTGTCCAAATGCCAAGAAAGCTTTGAAGATGGTCCTTTCCTGAGAGGGCAGGAAATGGTTCACCACTGCCTCCTGACAACTTCACAGAATTGGCAAAGGAGACCAGATCTGAGACAGGACCAGCCTTTTCTAGAAAACATTGTATGGCCTACTAGTCAGAGGACACTCCAGAGAGTAACAGACCTACTTGGGGGAAGGAGGTGCCTTGGTGTTTGTGGATGTCATTTTGTGGTTCTGTCTCATATTCTGAGTATAGGCAAAAAAGGAGGTTTGTTTGGTTTGGAGTGGACTGTTTCTAGTAAGTCATTTGACAAGGAGACTGTTTCTACATCTGTGTATCCCACTCTGTCCTTGGATGTAGATATTAGAAAAGAAAATGGCTCAATTTTTATGTCCTGCCTAGTAGAAAGCTTCCCAGCATTCATCCTGCACAATTAATGAATGGACTGATGCTTGCCTTATCCATGGGCAACACCTGCTATCTTTCTAGTCTCCATTATTTCCTGAATTCTGGCCATTCTCAAGATTAGTTTCATGGTTTTTTGTACAAGATATGTGCCACCTCCAACCTCTGTGACATGGCCATGTACTGGATAGCTGAAGGGAATGGCAAGCATCTCAGAAAACTCAGATATCAGAGTGACCAGGAAAGTCTCAGTGGAGAAACCCTTCTTGGGGCCTTTCGATTACCTATTGTTCTGTTGCCCTAAATGTCAGAAAGGTCTTTGCCTCAGGCCAAATCTTTGTGAAGATTGAAGAAAATAGTTTTCAAATGGAAATGAATGGGCATCTCCCGTGGCTCTTTGCTTAATTGCTTTTGAAAGGGATGTGTCTGAATCAGCCTCTTGGCCCTGTGTGAGGCTGTGGTTTAGATTTTCAGCACCTGATCGATCTAAAGGAAGATCCCATGTGTGCATCCAAAACCAAAATGGAAAAAATATCAGTCATTGTGGATGAAGCCTCTCGCCTTCCTCTGTAATATTCCTGACCTCTATCAAGTGAGAATAGGGAACCTTTGTGTCAAATGAGTTCTTCAAAGCCCTGCAGAGGCTAGCCCATAGGTGCTTGGGTATTCTCATGATTCCAATTCACGTAAAGAATCTAAACAACACAGTCAGTAGGCCTCAATTGCAGAAGCAGAGCAGTATGAATACCAGGCCTATTGATCAATCCTGGTTCACAAGAACGGTGTCCAGGCCACCCTGACTTTAGGCAAATGAGGGGCAAGGAAGCTTATTTTGGACACTCTCTTGGGCTGTGCCCCTCACGGAAAGCTGCAGGCATAGGTTATGATGAGTGTCTATGTGGAAGAAGATGAGGGCCATGTGGGAGTGTTTTGATTTTAATTGTGGTCATTTGTGTGGTGGTTGAAAGAGATGACGAGGTCCACCTGGGTTTGAACTCTTGTGTGATTCCTTTTAGAGACTGAGTTCTGGAACTGACCTCAGAGAAGTATTGACATGAATTGTGTTGAGATTTCAGGAGGCCATGCATTAGAGTCACCCTTGGAAACTGAGATCTAGGCCCAGGGTGGCTTTTCCAATAGTACTTGGAATTTCAGCCAGGATATCACATGATTTTATTCTGAAAGACTTGGCACCCATAGTTGAGAGTCAAAACACACATGGACCTCACATTGTAGACCTCAATGGGCCTGGCTTCATGTGACATTTTGGCGACTCTTTGGGAAGCCTTGCCTTTGAGAATTCTCCAGATCTTTTATTGAAATGAGCTTCCTCACCATTTAATGGTTCCTGAATGAATTGAAACCCACAGTGCCAACAACTTCATCTGTGAAAAATGGCTAGATAAATACCAGCAATGTTTAGAAATTCCCATGACCAGATGGCACTGGAGAGCCTTTGGATGTCCTTTTGCTGATAATAAGTATACCAGACAGTGCCTTGATTGACTGGATTACATGAAAATTTGTAGAAGAAAGATGCCAGTAATTTGGAGCCTGCTGAGTAGTGGGCCTAGAGCAGTAGTGGGCAGGTGAGTGATAAAACATCTGTGGTGGGGCTATGTGGATCTGCCCTTGACTTTCAAATGGCTTGAGACCAACATGGTGCAGCCAGCAGACCATTCTATATAAAGGCATCTTGTTATATAAAGAAGTTTCAGGGTAAAGATTAGAACCAGGTTGCTATGGTCAAGGGGGCAAGCTATGGAGGATAGAAGCCTGGTTGGTGCATTCTACTGCAGACCCTGACCTACCACGCGTGACAGAACTCCCTCCATCACTGTGGCCCAGTTGAACTTCTTGTATTTCATGAAGCCAATACCAAACTACCAGTGCAGCAGCAAGAAACACCACAAAAAGTGGAGGATGAACAAATGGCTTCACAGTCCACATGGGGAGACACTTAGCCCCCAGTGGCAACAGTTTGCCTACAAAGAGAGAATTTAGCACTGCTGCCTCATGTTCATTGGAAAATCAGAAACCATATCCTCCAGGTAACATAGATGCAGACTCAGCTTTGATGGTCTCACTACAAAGGAAGCTAAATCTCCTGACAACAACATATATTTCAAGTGCCCAACCTCAGAGGCAGTTTCTCAAGAAGTATTTAGGCTGGCAGAGCTCCATGTTTGTGGAGTCTTTACCATGTCCCTTACCTTTGGAAACTCCTTTACCTCCTCCCAGGTTGTGAACTCCTGAGCATATTCCATTCCAGATATCTATTCACAGATTTTCTTACTCTTCTCTTCTAATTGTGTCTTAATAGGGACGAAGGTAATGTCAAGGCATTGTTTTGGAGGAGAGTGGGAAGATTTTTTTCTAGCACATATTTGCATACACATTTGATTGATTTTCCTATTTTCCAATTGAAATACTGAATCCCTGAAACTAATCCATACACTACTAAACTCTCATTACTAATTCTAATATGATGGAGAAAAAGAAACATAACAGAATAGAAATACAGGCCGTTCATAGGAGGCACGGTGTATACTAGGACATGCCTTATGCTTTATCAAGGGTATGTGTTATAAATCTAGTCAAATTTTCATTGTAATACTTCTCCATGAGTTTTTAAAGTTAACTCATATGTAAATTCCTGTCTTTCTTTCTCTGTAGACTATTCAGCATATGTAGTTTTTTTTATGCATATAAAGAATTCTACCTGGTATCACACGTACATTCTTGTGAGCTCACTGATTTTCAAATATACAAATTGTGATAAGAGATCACTCCCTCTAAATACTGATGGAACTGAAAATTCAACCTATGGGTGAGCTTCCTAATGAAAAATATTATACGTAAATCCATGTTCAGTAAAATGAATATTTTTGGATATGTGGATGAATTATATTAAATGATGAATTTCCATTGGAATATATATTGCTACATTTTAATGTGTGTGTGTGTGTGTGTGTGTGTGTGCGTGTGTGTCTATATATATATATATATATATATATATATATATATATATATCTCCAGATTTTCCAAAATATGAAATATATATGTCTTATTATACACTCCCTAAATTCATTCATGTTTCTGTATTTGGATTTATAATCAACATTTCACAACATTATTCTCAGAAATATCCAACCACCTGAAATACATATTTGTTTCCTAGTACTGAAAAATAAGTTCAGTGAATGGTGCTTACAAATCCTAATATTTCTACAGTACCTGACCCAGTTTAACATAAATGAAAGTAGATTTCTATGGGACATGTTGTGTATTTTGAAATTCATTTTTACTCAACACTGGTACATAACTGTTTTTTCAGGTTATGGACATCATAGGATATATCATTTTATCAACAAGTTTACAAATATATATGCATTTTGTTCATTTTCAATCACTTCCTCCCTGAAGAACACATGTATTCCCCCATGTTTCTTTACTGATCTTTTCACTAGACTTCTTTCAAAACACGTTATTATCGATTCCATAATCATTTTTGAAGCAAAACTCAAACACTCTTCATGATAAACTGTAACCCTAATATTACCATTAGATATATAACTGGTTGTAATGAATGCATGTATATCAATATAAGATTTCCTTTATATTTTCAGATATCAATTTAATCCATTATTTAAATTTGAACTAGTTATATAATTTATTCACAATATGGTCTATTCATGCATCATCTCTATATTCATCAACACAGGGTAAACCTATTTATATCTCCAGTACTAATTTATAAGTTTTCAAAATATTGCTTCCCGTAATGGTGGAAGAAATACTCATGTCACCTGATATACATATACATTTTATCACAATAATAATCTGAAAACAAATTGCAAAAGTCACACTTATGGTTTTACCAAAGCCTAAATAAAACTTGAGCATGGAATACTAAAAATATCATGTCCAGATTGCCTAATGCTCTCAAATATCAATCCTAATGGTGACTACTTATTTGTTTCTTCCTAAGATTATATATTCAAACTCAACCCTGTTGAAAATGTCTAATCCTATCACTCACTGTATACTTTGCCTGATTTCATAATGTCTCTATTGATTTATGTTTTCCTATATTTACCCCAGTTCATCATTGTGACTGACACTTCACATGTGCTGACATTTACATTCATTCTCTACCCGAAACCCTATAGCTAAACAACTTTTGGTCCACCTACTAGACTCACTGTTCTTTCTAAACATACTGATTATCTTCATAATCCTACGGACTATCCATTTTTGACTGGATGTTGTCTTCTACATTCAATCATCCGAGGTTTTGGGTCCTATGCCATTGTATATCGATTCATCTGAGTCCTCGGTGCAGAATATTATTTAAGCTAAGTATCCCAATTGAGAGTGCAATAGCCTTCTGGGCTTCAAATCTTTCCTAGATTTCTGTTTTCATACTTATATTTCATGTCTATATTCTTATAAATATTGCAGGTTCCCAATACCATTATTCATCCAGCATAATGATTCCTAAGCCAAATCGAACATGCTATTAACCCTAAACATACACTGTTCCCTCAATCTCACTTTATAGAAAGCAGAGACAGAGTTGGTCTAACAATAAAGGAAGGTAGGGGATCTTCCACCTGCTGAGAACCTAAAAAGTCCTTGCAGAAATGACCTCTGAAGAAGATATAGGCAGCTATGAAAGACCTGAGAGAGCAAAAGTCATATTTCATGGCAAACAACACGGTCAGGATGAAAGGATGTGTCTGAGTCAGCCTCTCTCTTCTTAATGTAGGGAAGATGGACCAAACCAGTCGTGTGTGGAGAGCTGTTCCCAGGTGACTATGGTTTCTATACCATTCTAACTTGTGAAAGAATCACAGGAAGTAGGGGCAGCCTCCATGTCAGGAGACTATAAGAAGCAACTTTTAGGACAAAGTGGTGGCCAAGGCAGTGACCTCATTCAGTTCCTGAAGGAAGTGACCTGACCTATTTCCTCTGTAATGGAACTCTCTGAATTTGGGATCCAGGAAGACAGGCACCCAGAGCCAGTCCCAGTCCAAGACCCAGTGGTCAAACTTGTTTGGATTTCCCAAGGACAGAGACAGTCCCGGAGGGCTCACTTCTTTGGATTTACAAAGGACAGAGTCAGTCTTTCTTGGTACCTACTGATGTAAGGGTGGCCAAATACCAAGAAAACTCTGAAGAGGGGTCTTTTCTGAGAGTACAGAAATTGGCTTACTATTGCCTCCTGACAACTTCACAGAGTTGACCAAGGAGACCAGATCTGAGACAGAAAAGGCCATTTCTGGGGAACACCGTATGGCCTACCAGTAAGAGGACACTCCAAATAGTCACAGACCTACTTGGGGGAAGGAAGTGCACTTTGGGGTGTGGGTGTGGGTTTGTAGGTTTTTCTCATGTTCTGAGAATAGGTAAAAAAGGTGGTTTGTTTGGTTAGGAGTGGACTGTTTCTAGTAAGTCATTTGACAAGGTGAGTGTTTCTATGTCTGTGTATCCCACTATCTCAGTGGTTGTAGACTTTAGAAATTAGAATGCCTCAATGGGTGTGTCCTGTCTAGTAGAAAGCTTCCCAGCATGCATCCTGCCCAATTTATGAATGGAATGTGGCTTGCCTTATCCATGGGCAACACCTACTATCTTCCAAAGTTCCTGTATTTTTCCTGAATTCTGGCTATTCTCCAGAATAGACTCATGGTCTTGTGTCCAAGATATTTACCACCTCCAAGCTCTGTGACATGGCCATGTACTGAATAGCTGAAGGGAAAGGCGAACATCTCAGAACACTCAGATATCAGTGTGACCAGTAATGTCTCAGTGGAGAAACCCTGCTTTGAGCCTTTTGATTACCTCTTGTTATGTTGCCATGAATTTCAGGAAAGTCTTTGCCTCAGGCCACCCCTTTGTGAAGCCTGAAGAAAACGGTTTTCAAAGAGAAATGAATGGGCATCACCTGTGGCTCTTTGCTTAATTGTTTTGGAAAAGGATGTGTCTGAATCAGCCTCTTGGCCTTGTGTGAGGCAGTGACTTAGATTGTCAGAACCTGATGGATCTAAAGAATTATCCCATGTGTGCATCCAAAACCAAAATGGAAAATAGATCAGTCAATGTGGATGAAGTCTCTCGCAATCCTCTGTAAGATTCCTGACCTCCATTAAGTAAGAATAGGGATCATTTGTGTCAAATGAGTTTTTCAAAGCCCTGCAGAGGCTAGACAATAGGTGCTTGGGTTTTCCCATGACTCCAATTCACACAAAGAATCTATACCCTACCGTCAGTAGCCCTCAAATTTGAGAAGAGGAGCAGTGTTAGCAGCAGGCATTTTTGATAACTTCTGGTTCACAGAAAGGTTGTACAGGCCACCCTGACTTTAGGCAAATGTGGGGCAAGGGAGATTATTTTTGATACTGTCTTGGGCTGCGACCCGCATGGAAACATCCAGCTAGAGGTTATGATTAGTATCTATATAAAAGACGATGAAGCCGTGTGGGAGTGTTTGATTTTAGTTGTCGTCATTTGTGTGGCAGTTGGAAGAGATGCCTGCGTCCGCCTGGGCTTGAACACTGTTGTGATTTTCCTTAGAGACTGAGTTGTGGAACTGACCTCAGAGAAGTATTGCCATCAATTGTGTTGGAATTTTAGGATGCCACGCATAAGATTTACCATTGGAAACTGAGATCTAGGCCCAGGGTGGCTTTCCACAGAGCACTGGGAATCTCAGCCAGGATATCACATGATTTTATTCTGAAAGATTGGCAGCAATAGTTGAGAGTCAAAACACACATGGACCTCACATTGTAGGCCTCATTGCACCTGGCTTCATGTGACCTTTTGGCCACTCTTTGGGAAGCCTTGCCTGTGAGAGTTCTCCCGAGGTTTCATTGAAATGAGATTCCTCACCATTTAATGGTTCCTGTATAAATTGAATCCCACAGTTCCTCCAAGTTCATTATTGAAAAATGTCTAGATAAATACCATGAATTTTTTGAAATTCTCATGACCAGGTGGCACTGGAGAAACTTTGGATGTCCTGTTGCTGATCATGATTGTACCAGACAGTGCCTTGATTGACTGGGTTTCATGAAAATGGTGTAGAACAGAGATGCCAGAAAGTTGGAGCCTGTGGAGTAGTGGGCCTAGAGCACTGGAGTGTAGGTGTGTGAAAAAAACATCTGTGATGGGGCCACGTGGATCTACCATTGGCTTCCAAATGACTTGTGACTGACATGGTACAGCCAGCAGACCCTTCTATGTAAAAGCATCTTTTTATATGGAGAGGATTCCTGCCAATGTTCAGAATCAGGTTGCTATTGTCAAGTTGAAAAGCTATGATGGATTGAAGCCACATTGGTGCATTTTCCTACAGACCCTCACCCGCCACACATGAGAGTACTCCCTCCAGCACTGTGTCCCAGTTGAACTCCTTGTATTTCTTGAAGTCAATACCAAACTCACAGTGCAGCAGTAAGAAACACCACGAAAGTGGAGAATGACCAAATGGCTTTACAGACCACACGGTTAGATACTTAGACCCCAGTGGCCAAAGTTTACCTACAAAGAGAGAATTCAGCACTGCTGTCACATGTTCACTAGAAAATAAGGAACCATGTCATCCAGGTTACATAGGTGGAGACGCAGCATTGATCGTCTCACTACAAAGGAAGCTAAAGCTACTGACAACAACATATATTTCAAGTGCCCAACCTCACAGGGAGTTTCTCAATAATTCATTAGTCCAGCAGAGCTCCATGTTTGTGGAGTGTTTACCCTCTCCCTTACTTTTGGAAACTGTTCTACCTCTACAAAGTTGTGAACTCCTGAGCATTTTCCTTTACACATATGTATTCACAAATTTTCTAACTCTTCTCCACTAATTGTGTCTTATTTGGGGTGAAGGTAATGTCAAAGCATTGTTCTGGATGAGAGTGGGAAGATTTTTGTGTAGCACATATTTGCATACACATTGGATTCATTTTCCTATTTTCCATTTGAAATACTGAATCCCTGACACTAACCCATACGGTAATTGACTCTGACTACTAATCCTAATATGATGGAGAAAAAGAAACCTAACAGAATAGAAATACAGGCCTTTCATAGGAGGCATGGTGTATACTTGGACTTGCCTTCTGCTTTATCAAGGATATGTGTTATAAATCTAGTCAACTTTTTATTGTAATACTTTTCCATGCGTTTTTAAAATTAACACATATGTAAATTTCTGTCTCCCTTTCTCTATAGCCTATTCATCACATGTAATTTTTATGTATATTTAGAATTCTACCTGGTATCACACGTACATTCTTGTGAGCTCGTTTATTTTGGAAGATACAAATTTTGAGAAGAGTTCACTCCCTCTAAATACTGATGGAACTGGAAATTCAACCTATGGGTGAATTTCCGAGTGAACAATATTATGCATAAATGAATGTTAACTAAAATGAATATTTTGGAGATGGGGATGATATATATTTCATGATGAATTTTGAATGGCAAATATATGGCTACATTTTAACATCTGTGTATGTGTGTTTCTATGTAATTATCTATCTATCTATCTATATAGATATAGATATCTACTCTCAAGATTTTTCAAATTATGAATTATATGTGTCTTATTATACACTCCCTAAATTCACTCATGTGTGTGTATGTGGATTTATAATCAACTTTTCACAAGATTATTCTCAGAAATATTCATCCAGCTGAAATACATATTTATTTCCTAGTACTGAAAACTAAATTCAGTGAGTGGTGTTAACAAATCCTAATATTTCTACAAAAACTGACCCAGTTTAACATCAATGCAAGTAGACACCTATGGGACGTGATGTGCATTTTGAATCAGCCTCTCTCTTCTTAATATAGAGAAGATTGACCAAACCAGGCTTGTGTGGAGAGCTGTTCTAGGGTGCCTAAGGTTGATATACCATTCTAACTTGTGAAACTGTCAAAGGAAGTAGGGGCAGCCTCCATCTCATGTGACCCTTGGAAGCAACTGTTAGGACAAAGTTATTGCCAAGGCAGTTACCTCATTCAATTCTTGAAGGAAGTGACCTACCTCATTTCCTTGTTGATAGAACTCTCTGAACTTGGGATCCAGGAAGCCAGGCACCCAGAGTCAGTCCCAGTTCCAGTCCCAGTGCTCTCAATTGTTTGGAATCACCAAGGACAGAGTCAGTCTTCTTGGTAGCGACTGATGTGAGGATGGCCAAATGCCAGGAAAGATCTGAAGTGGGGCCTATCCTGACAAAGCAGGTAGTGGCTAACCGCTGGCTCCTGACTGCTGCACAGAGTTGGCCAAGGAGACCAGATCTGAGACAGGACAGACCATTACCGGGGAACATAGTATGGCCCACCAGTCAGAGAACACTCTGGATAGTCACACACCTTCTTGGGAAAAGGAGGTGCCTTTGTGAGTGTGGGTGTGTGGTTTCGTCTCTGTTCTGAGAATAGGTAGGAAAGAAGCATTGTTTGGTTTGGAGTGGACTGTTTTAAGTAAGTCCTTTGACAAGGTGAGTGTTTCTATGTCTGTGTATCCCACTGTGTCCATGGTTGTAGACATTGGAAAAGAGAATGCATCAATGGATGTGTCCTCTCTAGTAGAAAGCTTCCCAGCATTCATGCTGCGCAATTTATGAATGGAGTGTGGCTTGACATATGGATGGGCAACACCTACTACATTCTTAAGTCCCTGTTTTCTTCCTGAATTCTGGCCACTCTCCAGAATAGGCTCTTGGTTTTGTGTCCAAGATATGTACCACCTCCAAGCTCTGTCACATGGCCATGTACTGGATGCATGAAGGGAATGGCCAGCATCTCAGAAAACTCAGATATTAGTGTGACCAGGAAAGTCTCTGTGGAGATACACTGCTTTGGGCCTTTTGCTTACCTATTGTTCTGTTTCTCTGAATGTCAGGATGTCTTTGCCTCAGGCCACCCCTATGGGAAGACTGAAGAAAACAGTTTCCAAATGGACATGAATGGGCATCACCTGTGGCTCTTTGTTAAATTGATTTGGAAAGGGATGTGTCTGAATCAGCCTCTTGGCCCTGTGTGAGGCAGTGGCTTAGATTCTCAGCACCTGATGAATCTAAAGAAAGATCACATGTGTGCATCCAAAACCAAAATGGCAAAAATATCAGTCATTGTGTATGAAGTCTCTTGCCTTACTCTGATAGGTTCCTGACTTCCATCAAGTGAGAACAGTGATTATTTGGATCAAATGAGTTCTTCAAATCCCTGCAGAGGCTAGCCCATATGTGCTTTGGTTTTCTCATGACTCCAAATCACATAAAGAATCTATACCTGACAGTTAGTAGGCCTCAAATTGGAGAAGCAGTGCAGTATTATGGCCAGGATTATTTGAACACTCCTGGTTCCCATGAAGGGTGTCCAGGCCACCCTGAGTTAAGGCAAATGAGGGGCAAGGGAGCTTATTTTGGACACTGTCTTGTGCTGCGCCCCTCATGGAAACCTCCAGCTAAAGGTTATGATGAGTGTCTATATGGAAGAAGGTGAGGGCCATGTGGGAGTGTTTTGGTTTTAATTGTGTTAATTTGTGTGGTGGTTGGAAGACATGACTGGGTCCACCAAGGCTTGAACTTTGGTGTGATTCCCCTTAGAGACTGAGTTCTGGAACTGACCTCAGAGAAGAATTGTCATGAATTGTGTTGGGATTTTTGGAGGCCACACATGAGAGTCTCCCTTGGAAACTGAGATCTAGGCCAAGGGTGGCTTTACATTGAGCACTGGGTATCTCAGCCAGGATATCACATGATTTCATTCTGAACGATTTGGAAGCCATAGTTGAGAGTCAAAACACACAGGGACCTCACATTGTAGACATCAATGGGATTGGCTTCATTTGACCTTTTGGCTACTCTTTGGGAAGCCTTGCCTTTGAGAGTTCTCCACAGCATTCATTGAAATGACGTTCCTCAACTTTTAGTGGTTCCTGAATAAATTGAAACCCACAGTGCCTCCAACTTCATCCTTGAAAAGTGACTAGATAAATACCCTGAAATTTTTGAAACTCCCATGACTAGGTGGCACTGGAGAACATTTAAATCTTCTGTTGCTGATCATGAGGGTACCAGACAGTGCCTTGATTGACTGGGTTTCATGACAATGGAGCAGAACAGAGATGCCAGTAAGTTGAGACTGCTGAGTAGTGGGCCCAGAGCTGTGGTGTGCAGGTGTGTGATAAAATATCTGATGTGGGGCTCTCAAATTGACTTCCAAATGTCTTGTGGCTGACATGGTGCAGCCAGCATACCCTTATTTGTAAAGGCATCTTGTTATATGGAGAAGTTTCAAGGCAATGTTCAGAATCAGGTTGCTATGGTCAAGGGGAAAGCTATGTGGGATAGTAGTCTGGTTGGTGCAATCTCCTGCAGACCCTGACCCACCACACGTGACAGAACTCCCTCCAGCACTGTGTCCCAGTTGAACTCCTTGTATTTCGTGATGCAAATACCAACCTCCCAGTGCAGCACCAAGAAACACCACGAAAATGGAGGATCACCAAATGCTTCACAGTCCACACGGGGAGACACTTAGCGCCCAGTGGCCACAATTTACCTACAAAGAAAGAATTCAACACTGCTGCCTCATGTTCATTGGAAAATAATAAACCATGCTCTCCAGTCACATAGATGCAGACCCAGCTTTGATGGTCTCACCAGAAAAGAAGCTAAAGCTCCTGACAACAACATATATTTCAAGTACCCAACCTCAGAGACAGTTTCTCAAGAAGTTTTTAGGCCGGCAGAGCTCAATGTTTGTGGAGTGTTTATCTGTTAAACTAGGATATAAGAAAAGAACACTGACTCCAATTAAAATTAAATTGAAACAAGCTTATTATTTCCATTGGCTGGGCTGCCTCTCCCTCCCAAAATGGCATGAACAAGAGAGCAACCCCACCTTTCCTACAGCCCAACTTTATAGCCCAGAAAGTTACACAAAATGGGGGTTACAGATAACAGAACTCTGACAAGCATCACACTAATGGTAGTTTATATTTTTTTTTTTTGCTAGCCCCAACATCGAAATTTATGAGGACCATTAGAGCCTCAGAGAGGGTCATTGTCTGGCCACGGAAGGCCAATATTAATGAGGTGTGACTAAAGATTCAGAGAGGGCTGCTATCTAGTCAGAGTGCCATGCATGGGTGAGTTCAAGGCATGGGCAGGCATTCCAAGCAGGTTCAGAATTTGCAGGAATTTTTAGTAACGCCAAAATTATCTTTTCATGGCTTTGTTGGAAGATGGCTTCCAATTTTAATAAAAGATAAGGTTGGGTTTATCATTCCCCCCTTTTCTGATGTGTCCCTTTCAAATGTTTGATAGGGTAGGGGAAGAGCACTGAGGAAATTTTAATCCCTCAGGTAACAGTCTCGAAATTTTTAGAACTCACCGAAAACCGGTCTCAGTCATTCCTGTCTGAGAATCCTTCTTTGTAGCCTCCAGTCTTACTTATTTTGGGAGGATAACATAAAGTGTATAAATTAAAATTTTATTATTATTTTTAGTATTAGTATTAGTAGTAGTAGTAGTATTTAAAATGACCAGGAATGGCTGTATTTTGTTTTCAACTGTCTTTGCTAAGTGTTTAAGATGAAGCAGTCAAACTGACTTTTATTTCTATCTATTGTTACCAGTAAGCTGAGCTTTTATGGGAGTCATGCCTGGGGAAATTTGAGTGAAGCTTCTCAGTTCTGCTAGTGCCATTTGCGCTCGGTGGGTCCAGGTCTTGCTTGACCTTGTGGCTTCCCTCGGAAGCATCAGGGATGTCTCCCTTCTCTGATGACTCTCCTCTTTGTAGCAAACGCACTGATTTGCTTTCTGTTCTCCAATGATATCATTAATCTCCCTGATGGGGAGCTTATGTGGCCCTGAGTTGTAAAGCTCTTAGATAAGTCCCCTGTTCCCTGGATTCAGACTGACTCAGAGGGCAAGAGCCAAATATTGGTTTTCTTGGCCATTTTAATTTAATTTTAATTTTTAAATCCTAATCTGAAACATCCAGCAAATAAATTTTAACAGCCTTATATTAAGAGTACTGGCCTTTAATGTCTATAATTTAATAATTATTTTATCTTTTTATTAATTGGGATCTGTATTATTCTGTCTGTCTTGTAGGTGATGACTTATTATCTTAAATTAACCCATGTTTTGTTCTTAAAGCAACACTTCTGTAAAACACTAACAGGGAATCTTTAGATCACTTATAAGCAAATTAAAAAATAAAATTTTTTAACAAGTGTAAAAATACTTAGTTCATGTAATAGCTACCCTGAATATTTTGGGTGAGTTATACTGTATATCCCCTGTTTGAGATCCTAGTAAACTTGACAGAAAAAAAGAAAAAACAAAACTTTTGAACATAACTCTAAATGAAATAAAATCTGACTTACTGCTTTCATAGTCATTCTCACATATAGTAAGATGGGACACAGAGCCTTATCTCAGGTAAGGCAGGGCTCTTTATAAATCTTAAGTGTTTTAGTTCTAAAGCTTGTCTTTGTTTTTAAATATCATTTTACAAAGTTTACATAAATTGTTTGAGGTCACATGAACATTAGTTAACATCATATGATATCACATTTAAAACATGAATTAAAGAACGGCTGAAAGTTTTCAACATTTACATAGATTAGGCTCTTATTAATTTAAAAATACATTTACATTGTTCCACAATGTAAAATGTAACATAAAACTTCACATATCTTATTGATAACAGGTAAATAAATCCCCAATATATATTTTATTTACCATACAACTTCAGAACACCAGCTTGATATAATGCTCTTTTAAAGTTTCTACCTTATAGAATTGTATATCTGGAAGATATGAACAAATTAATACCATCACAATTATGTTGATGTTTCTACATTAACCAAGATTAGCTTTTAAAGAAATGGCAGTAAAGTGCTCTAAAATAACAGTTCTATTTTAAACAGTTGTTTAATTTCTATGGTTGCTTGCTCTGGAAAAAAATAAAATGTAATAAACACAATGTTATGGG
Organism: Callospermophilus lateralis; assembly: GCF_048772815.1. NCBI lineage: Eukaryota > Metazoa > Chordata > Mammalia > Rodentia > Sciuridae > Callospermophilus > Callospermophilus lateralis. Next base: position 132,669 of record NW_027513624.1, read on the forward strand.
TAAACATATGTTTTAAGAAATTTTTGTCTCTTTAACACATGACTGATTTTTACAATCTTATACAGACTTTAGTACAAAGTCTGTATAAGATTGTAAAAATCTTATACAGACTTTTTACTAAAAATTGATAGACCTCAGTATGTCAATCAGATATCAAACAAAAGTACTCATGAATGAGTAAATCCATATCAAATTTACTTTACTTATTTATCACAATATTAGACAAATGTATTGAACAGTGTCAACCATTTTTTTGGTTGAAAGAAAAGTCCTAGAACAAAGGCATATAAATCTTTGGTAGACAAAAATATTTTATTAGATTTTTCAACACCTAGAAAAACTTGTAGGCATAAATTTAAAGACATTTATATTTATCTGTTTATCCAATTTAAATTGAAACATTTAAATCACATGAATTAAAGATCTTTGGTCCACTTTTTAAAATTTGTTTTTATGAGCGCTTTTTTATATGAGTGCTCCTTATATATGTTAATTTGTGTATCATATGTATGATATACGGACATATGTATTTATATAGACATACAACACATGACAAAAGTGTGCACACATAATAATAGTGAAGGCCTTGTAGCTTTTCACAGGTGAAATCACCATTGCAATGTTTTAAGAACTCCACAGTTGGTCAAAGATAGAACTGATCAGAAAAACTTTAACCTAGGTCTGCAGGATCAAAATCATGAACTCAAAAAAAAAAGAATCTAAGAAAAAATAATGAGTCCTAGAAAATAGACATTAAATTATGACATTAGACTGGTAAATTATACGATATAATTTACCTTTTTTTCTCTTAGGCCTCAGATCAGTCTCCTACCCAGCTTACAGGAGTCTTTCATTTGCATTTCAACATAAGTCCTGGCTGAGGTCTGGAAGGAGCAGGAGAAAACTGCTATTCTGAGCAGACACCTCAGGCGTAAGGCATTTTAACCATAATTTTCAGGTTAGGATGTTGAAAATTATGATACAATTTAAGATGCAATTCACAAAATTTTATATCATTACATCTTGTTTTGTCAACAGATACCATACTATGATTTACTATCTTTGTCCAAATTAATGCACTGGTACACACAGTGACATTTTCCCAGGATACCCAATTCAAAATTGGTGAAAAAAAGACTGAATGATTGGGAAGTTACTTGCCAACTTGGAAGTAGAGTTCTTTAGTTTTCCATCCTAAGTATTTAAGTTCTCTTGCATGAAATATCTGAAATCATAAACTAAACAATTACCTAAACCGACTTTTAACTGCAAGATTGTGCAATCCTTCTAAAACCCATTCAGATTCCAGATTGTTACAATAAAACATCATCATTTAGACACACATTCAGCTAAGATCATTCCCAAGAAACAATTTATAATATCAACACATTATTGCACATGTCTTAAAGGGCCAGAAACAAAGGCACAAGACAGACCGAAAGGAACTCCAGAATATGGCTGACAGACAGAAGCCTTTAAAACAGAGCAGATAAGAGAAAAATCTCCTACACCATTGGCACCACAGATGTCCCCACAAGGGGAACAGATGTTTTCACAGAGGAGCTACCTGAAATGTAAAATCAAGGGTCTCCATGGTGACTTTACTGCATTTAGTGTCCCCTTTTCCTTTTTCTGTTTTTTAAGAAGACAGAGGTGGCATAATCCTTACAGTGCAGGGAAGGAAGGAGGGAATTCCCTGAAGCAACAAGGCTTCAGCAGTTGCTGGAGTCCCTCAGTCCCTCCTTTTACTTACAGTATTAGCTCTTCTGTTTCAGTTCCACTCCAAGCATACTCCATCTCTTAACATTTCAGTAGTCACCTGTCAAAAAGTTCCAGAAAGGGGGGGGGGGTATCAAAATTTGTAACTTAAAGTTCGGTTTTTGAACTTGAAGCCAATTAAAGCCAATTTAATAATGAAGACAGGGTTTTGAGAAAAAGAAAATGGAGGTTAATTGCTTTGCTAACAAAGGAAAAACAATGGAACTCTGCCCAAAGTTTGTGACTCTCATTATCTGGAAGGACAAGGGGTTTTAAAAGAGTTTCACTTGTTAACCTGGGATATACTCAGTTATTTGTTCCCCAGCAGGCATTGTCCTGTGCAATGGGTGTGCTCCAGGCTGCCAGCTTGGGTCTTCTTTCATCCTGCTTAACAAAGGGGGGTAAAGTTCATCACACTTCCTTAAAACACAGTCCAAAGGTTGTCAGGGTTATTTGCGTTGTTACTTTTTTATCAAGTCCAATATCCTTAAGATTTTACCACAGAAATCAAACAACAAAACGCACAAAAACAAACAACAAAAAACATATAGAACACAGAACAAAACACAAAAAAACAGAATCCTGCTGCCGAAACAGAAAAACAGAGGAGCAATGCAACGTCTTGATAGAGCTCCAGGGTAGGAGCGTGTGCGTGCCCATCGGCACCTCTCTAACCTTCCAGAGGAATTCGCTACAGAACAGAACAGAGGACAGCATGATTCTCATTACTCTCCTGGACAGGAGTGTATGTGAGCCTCCCCAGGCCACCTCTCTGCCATCAGAAGAGATCTCCCTTAACCAGATATCAGATGTTATAAAGGCGCCACTTACCTATGGAGGCCTCCTCCACCAGGGGCTTGATAATAGTTTTAGTGCAGTGGTTCACTGCAGTGCTCCCCAGACCGAAGGCTCACTCTAAGGCCTTGGAAAATCTCAAGTTGCACACCCCGTAGCGTGGCTCTCCAGCCCGGTGCCCTGGAGGGAAGGCCAGCTTCAGAATTTTCAGCAGTCTGGTCTTGTAATCTGGTCAGGCATGGTCATCTCGCTGGGGAACTCTAAAATGTTGGACTAGGATGCAATAAAAGACCACTGACTCCAATTAAAATCAAATTAAGGCAAGCTAATTATTAAAACCGGCCAGGCTGCCTCTCCCTCCCAAAATGGTGGGAACAAGCCAGCAACCCCACCTTTCCTACAGCCCAGCTATATAGCCCAGAAAGTTACACAAAAAGGGGGGTTACAGATAACAAAACTTTTTAAGCATCACACTAATGGTAGTTAACATTTTTTTTGCTGGCCCCAACATCAGAAATTATGAGGACCATTAGAGCCTCAGAGAGGGTCGTTGTCTGGCCAGAGAATGCCAATATTTATGAGGTGTCAGTAAAGTTTCAGAAAGCACTGTTATCTGCTCAGAGAGCCAGGCATGGATGAGTTCAAGGCACGGACAGGCATTCCAAGCAGGTTCAGAATTTGCAGTAATTAATAGTAAAGCCAAAATTATCTTTTCACGGCTTTGTGGCAAGATGGCTCCCGATTTTAATAAAAGATCAAGATGGGTCTATCAAGCCTGTCTCTTACTTTTGGAAACTCCTCTACAAACTCCAATGTTGTAAACTCCTGAGCATTTTACATTCCAGATATGTATTCACAGATTTTCTACCTCTTCTCCTCCAATTGTGTCTTACTTGGAGCGAAGGTAATATCAAGTCATTGTTCTGGATGAGAGTGGAAAGATTTTTGTGTAGCACATATTTGCATTTACATTTAGGAGATCACTCCTCCTAAACACTGTTGGAACAGAAAATTCAATCTATGGGGGAGCTTCCTAGTTGAACAACATTATACATAAATCCAAGTTCATTAAATAAATAGATTTGCATCAGTGGATGATATGTATTTCAAGATAAATTTGAATTGGCATATACATTGCTACATTTTAATGTCCGTGTGTGTTTTGTGTTTATAATGTTTTGTGATTTATGTGGATTTAAAATCAACTTTTCACAAGATTATTCTCAGAAATATTCATCCACCTAAAATACATAATTTTTTCCTAGTACTGAAAACTAACTTCAGTAAATGGTGCATCAAAATTCTAATATTTCTACAGTAACTGACCCGGATTAACATCAATGCAAGTAGATTCCTAGGAGACATGATGTGTATTTTGATGTCCATTTTAAATCAACACTATTACTATTCAACACATTACTATTTCTGCAGTTTATGCACATCATACTGTATATACTTCATCCAAAATTTTGCAAATTTATATGCATGTGTTTCACGTTCAATCACTTCCTGCTTTAGAACACATGAATTCCTCCAGGTTTCTTGACTATTCTTTTCATGAGACTTCTTTCCAAACACATTATTTTTGATTTCCATAATCACTTTTGAAGTAAAACTCACACACCTTTCAGGATAAACCATAACCCTAATATTACCATTAGATGTATAAGTGGTTGGAATGAATGATTGCATATCAATATGAGATTTCTTTTATATTTTCAGATATCAATTCAATCCATTATTTAAAGTGGAACCAGTTATATTATTTACACACAGTATGGTCTATTCATGCATTATCTGCATATTCATAGACACAGGGTACACCCATTTGTACCCCCATACTAATTTATACGTCTACAAAACATTGCTCCAAAAATGGTGGAAGAAATACTCATGTCATCTGATCTACACATACATTTTATCAAAGTAATATTCTGGACACAAAATGCAAAGGTCATACTTATGATTTAAAAAAAGCCTAAATAGAAAGTGAGCATGGATTACAAAAAAACATCCAAGTCCTGGTTACCTATTGCTCTCAAATTCAATTCTATTTGTGACAACATATGTGTTTCTTCCTAAGATTATATATTCAAACTCAATCCTGTTGAAAGTATCTAAACCAATTACACACTTTATACTTTTGCTGATTTCCTAATGTCTGTATTTATTTCTGCTTTCCTACATATTTTCCCCAGTTCATCATTGTGACTGACTCTTCACATGTGCCGACATTTACATTCACTCTCTACCCGAAACCCTATTGCTAAAAGACTTTTGGTCCAAATCCTATACTCACTCTTCTTTCTAAACCTACTGACTATCTTGCAAATCCTATGGACTATCCCTTTTTGACTGGTTGTTCTGTTTGTTATTCAATCAACCGAGGTACAAGATCCAATTTCATTGTATATCACTTATCTGAGACATATGTGCAGAATATAATTCAAAGCTAATTATCCCACTCAAGGGCCCAAAGCCTTACTTGCCTTCAAATCTTCTCTAGATTTCTGTTTCCATAGTTATATTTCACCTATATATTCATGTAAATCTCGCAGGTTCCCAATACCATTATTCATCCAGCAGAATGATTGTTAACCCATATTGAACATATTATTAACCCTAACCATCCACTGTTCCCTCAATCTAACTTTATAGCAGTGCGGGGACACGAATGAGAGTCACCCTTATACACTGAGATCAAGATCCACAGTGGCTTTCCACAGAGCACTGGGAATCTCAGCCAAGATATCCCATGGTTTTATTGTTAAAGGCTTGGCAGCCATACTTGAGAGTCAAAACACACATGGACCTCACATTGTAGACCTCAATGGGCCTGGCTTGATGTGACATTTTGGCCACTTTTTGGTAAGCATTGCCTATGAGAGTTCTACAGATTTTCATTGAAATGAGCTTCCTCAACATTTAATGGTTCTTGAAACCCACAGTGCCTCCCAACTACATGCTTGAAAAATGGCTAGATAAATACCATGAAATTTTTGAAATTCCCATTACCAGGTGGCACTGGAGAATCTTTAGATGTCCTGTTGCTGATCATGAGTATACCAGAGAGTGCCTTGATTGACTGGGATTTATAAAAATAATGTAGAACATAGATGCTAGTAAGTTGGAGCCTGCTGAGTAGTGGGCCTAGCGCAGTGGTGGCCACGTGTGTGATAAAACATCTGTGGTGGGTCCATGTGATTCGGCCATTGGCTTCCAAATGGCTTGTGACTGACATGGTTCAGCCAGCAGGTCCTTATTTGTAAAGGCATCTTTTTATTTGGAGAGCTTTCAGGGTAATAATCAGAATCAGGTTGATATGGTCAAGGGTGCAAGCTATGTGGGAAAGAAGCGTGGTTGGTGCATTCTCCTGCAGACCCTAACCCACCACACGCGACAGAACTCTCTCTAGCACTGTGTCCCAGTTGAACTTGTTGTATTCCGTGAAGCAAATACCAAATTCCCAGTGCAGCAGCAAGAACCACCACGAAAAGTTGAGGAGGACCAAATGGCTTCACAGTCCACGCGGGGTGACACTTAGCCTTCAGTGGCCACAGTTTACCTACAAACAGAGAATTCAGCACTGCTGCCTCAGGTTCATTGGAAAACAAGAATCCATGTCCTCCAGGTCATACAGATGCAGACCCAGGTTTGATGGTCTCACTACAACGGAAGCTAAAGCTCCTAACAACAACATATATTTCAAGTGCCCAGCTTTAGAGGCAGTTTCTCAAGAAGTCTTTAGGCCAGCAGAGCTCCATGTTTGTGAAGTGTTTACCATGACCCTTACTTTTGGAAACTGCTCTACCACCCCTAAGGTTGTGAAGTCCTGAGCGTATTCCATTCCAGATATGCATTCACAGATTTTCTAACTCTTCTCTTCTAATTGTGTATTACCTGGGGAGAAGGTAATGTCAAGGCATTGTTGTGGATGAGAGTGGGAAGATATTTGTGTAGCACATATTTGCATACACATTGGATTCATTTTCCAATTTGCTATTCAAAATACTGGAATCCCTGACATGAAACCATACCCTACTAGACTCTGACTACTAATCCTAATATGATGGAGAAAAATAACCCAAATAGAATAGAAATACAAGCAGTTCAGAGGAGGCATGGTTTATAGTTGGACTTGCCTTTTGCATTATGTAGGGTAGGTGTTATATATCTAGTTAATTTTTAATTGAAATAGTTCTCCATGTTTTTTTAAAGTTAACAAATATGTGAATTCCTGACTCCCTTTCTCTGTAGCCTATTCAGCAAATGTATTTTTATATGCATATATTGAATCATAGCTGGTATCACATGTACATTCTTGTGAGGCAGCTGACTTGGCAGATAAAATTATGAGAAGAGATCACTCCTTATAATGGTGTTGCATCTTAAAATTCAACCTATGTGTGATCTTCCTAGTTGAACAACATTATTCATAAATCCATGTTCAGTAAAATTAATATTTTTGAATCTGTGGACGATATATATTTTACCATGTATTTAATTTAGATTGGCATATATACTGCTACTTTTTAATGTCTGTGTGTGTTTTGTATATATATATATATATATATATATATATATATATATACACTCTCCATATTTTTCAAAGTATGAAATATATGTGTCTTATTATACACTCCCTAAATACATTCATATTCATGTATGTGGATTTATAATCAACTGTTCACAAGATTATTCTCAGAAATATTCATCCCCCTGAAATATACATTTGTTTCCTAGTACTGAAAACTCTCTTCAGTGAATGGTGCATACAAATCCTAATATTAATACAGTAACTGACCCAGTTTAACATCAGTGCAAGTAGATTCCTATTGGACATGATGTGTATTTTGACGTTCATTTTTATTCAACACTGGTACAGTACTATTTCTTCAGTTTATGCACATCATAGGATATATATTTCATCCAAAATTTCAAAATTTAAAATATTTGATTCACTTTCAATCACTTCCTGCTTCAGAACACCTGTATTCCTCCAAGTTTCTTGACTGGTCTTTTATGAGACTTTTTTCCAATCACATTATTTTCGATTTCCATAATCACTTTTGTAGTAAATCTCACACACTCTTCATGATAAACCGTAACACTAATATTACCATTAGATGTACAACTGGTTGTAATGAATGTATGTATACCAATATCAATATAAGATTTCCTGTATATTTTCAGATACCAGTTTATTCCAATTCCAATTTCTAAAGTTGTATCCAGTTATATTATTTATTCACAGTATGGTCTATTCATGCATCATCTCTATATTCATCGACACATGATACACCTATTTTTATCCACAATACTAATTTACAGGTTTTAAAAATATTGCTCCCCATAATGGTGGAAGAAATACTCATGTCACCTGATCTATATATACATTTTATCACAGTAATATTCTGGACACAAATGTAAAGGTCACACTTATGATTGTACCAAAGCCTAAATTGAAAGTGAGTATATATGACTAAAAACATCCATGTCCAGGTTGCCTAATGCTCTTAAATTTCAATACTATTTGTGACTACATATTTGTTTCTTCCTAAGATTATGTATTCAACCTCAACCCTGTTGAAAATGTCTAATCCTATTACTCACTTTATACTTTGCCTGATTTCCTAATGTCTCTATTTTATATCTTCTTTCCTACATATTTTCCCCAGTTCATCATTTTGACTGACTCTTCACATGTGCTGACATTTACATTCACTCTCTAAACAAAACCCTATTGCTAAAGAACTATTGTTCAAATAGTTGAAGACTAACTCTTCAACCTAAACCTACTATCTTCCTAATCCTACCGACTATCCCTTATTGACTGGATGTTCTTTTAGACATTCAGGCATCTGAGGTACAAGGTTTTATTCCATTGTATGTAGATTTATCTGAGACCACAATGCAGAATGTAATTCAAAGCTAAATATCAAAATCAAGGGCCCAATGCCCTTCCTGGCTTCAAATCTTACCTAGGTTTCTCCTTTCATATTTATATTTCAAATAATATTCTTATAAATATTGCAGGTTCCCAATACCATTATTCATCCAGCAGAATGATTCCTAACACAAATCAAACAAGTTATTAACCCTAACCATACACTGTTCCCTCAATCTAAACTTACAGAGTGAAGGGACAGAGTTGGTCTTACAGTAAAGAAATGTAGGGGGTCTTCCACCTGCTGAGAACCTCAAAGTTCCATGTGGAAAGGATCAGTGGAGAAGATGTAGGCAGCTATGAAGGACCTGAGAGAGCAAAAGTCATGTTCAATGGCAAACAAACTGGTCAGGATGAAGAGTTCTGTCTGAGTCAGGCTCTGTCTTCCTAATGTAGAGGAGATGGACCAAACCAGGCCTGTCTGGGTAGCTGTTCCCGAGTGCCTATGGTTGATATACTATTCCAACTTGTGAAAGTGTCACAGGAAGTAGGGGCAGCCTCCTTCTCATGTGACACTTGGAAGCCACTGGTAGGACAAAGTGGTTGCCAAGGAAGTGACCTCATTCAGTTCCTGAAGGAAGTGACCTCACATCACTTTCTTGGTGAAGGAAATCTCAGAACTTGGGATTCATGAAGCCAGGCACCCAGAGCCAGTCCCAGTCCCAATCCCAGTGGTCTCACTTGTTTGCATTTACCAAGGACAGAGTAAGTCTTTCTTGGTACCTACTGATGTGAGGATGGCCAAATGCCAGGAAAGCTCTGAAGAGAGGCCTTTCCTGATAAAGCAGGTAGTGGCTTACCTCTGGGTCCTGACACCTTCACAGAGTTGGCCAAGGAGACGAGATCTGAGACATTTCAGGCCATTTCAGGGGAACATAGTATGGCCCACCAATCAGAGGACACTCTGGATAGTCACAGACCTTCTTGGGGGAAAGAGGTGCGTTTGTGGGTGATGGTTTGTGGTTTTGTCTCATGTTCTGAGAATAGGTAGGCAAGGCGCTTTATTTGGTGTTGAATGAACTGTTTATAGTAAGTCATTTGACAAGGCGAGTGTTTCTATGTCTGTTTCCCTCACTGTGTCCGTGGTTGTAGACATTAGAAAAGAGAATGCATCAATGGATGTGTCCTGTCTAGTAGAAAGCTTCCCAGCATTCATCCTGCCCAATTTATGAATGGACTTCAAATTTGCCTTATCAATGGGTAACACCTGCAATCTTCCTAAGTTCCAGTTTTCTTCTGGAATTCTGGCCCCTCTCCAGAATAGTCTCATGGTTTTGTCTCTAAGGTATGTACCAGCTCCAAGCTATGTGACATGGCCATGTACTGGATAGCTCAAGTGAATGGCGAGCATCTCAGAAAAATCAGATACAAGTGTGACCATTAAATCTCAGTGGAGAAACTCTGCTTTGGGCCTTTTGCTTACCTATTATTGTGTTGCCCGGAATGTCAGGAAATTCTTTGCTTCAGGCCACTGCTTTGTGAAGCCTGAAGAAAAAAGTTTTCAAATGGAAATGAGTGGGCATCAACTGGGGCTCTTTGTTTAATTGTTTTGGAAAGGGAAGTGTCTGAGTCAGCCTCTTGGCCCTGCGTGAGGTTGTGGCTTAGATTCTCAGTACCTGATGGATCTAAAGAAAGATCCCATGGGTGCATACAAAACCAAAATAGCCAAAAGAGCTGTCATTGTGGATGAAGACTCTTGCCTTCCTCTCTAAGGTTCTTGACATCCATCAAGTGAGAATAGGGATCTTTTGGATCAAATGAGTTATTCAAAGCTCTGCAGAGGCTAGCCATACGTGCTTGGGTTTTCCCATGACTCCAATTCACATAAAGAATCTAAACCCCACAGTCAGTAGGCCTCAAATTGGAGAAGCCGATCAGAATTAATGGCAGGCCTATTTGATCACTCCTCGTTCACAGTCAGGATTTCCAGGCCACACTGATTTTAGGCAAATGAGGGGAAAGGGAGGTTATGTTAGACACTGTCTTGGTCTCTGCACCTCATGGAAAATTTCATCCAGAAGTTATGATGAGTGTCTACATGGAAGAAGATAAGGGCCATGGGGGAGCATTTTGTTTTGAATTGTGGTAAGTTGTGTGGCACTTGGAAGAGATGCCTGGGTCCACCTGGGCTTGAACTCTGGTGTGATTTCCCTTAGAGTCTGAGTTCCGGAACTGACCTCAGAGAAGCATTGTCATGAATTGTGTTTGGATTTTTCTAGGCCATGCATGAGAGTTGCCCTTGGAACCTGAGATCTAGGCCCAGGATGACTTTCCACAGAGCACTGGGAATCTCAGCCAGGATATCACATAATTTTATTCTGAAAGACTTTGCAGGCACAGGTGACTTAAAACACACATGGACCTCTCATTGTAGACCTCAATGGGCCTGGTTTCATGTGACCTTTTGGCCACTCTTTGGGAAGCCTTGCCTGTGAGTGTTCTCTAGAGCTTTCATTGAAATTAGCTTTCTCAACAATTAATGGTTCCTGAATGAATTGAAACCTACAGAGCATCCAACTTCATCCTTGACAAATGGTTTGATAAATACCATGAATTTTTCGAAATTCCCATGACCAGGTGCCACTGGAGAACTTTTGGATGTCCTGTTGCTGATGATGAGTGTACCAGACATTGCCTTGATTGACTGGGTTTCATGAAATTTGTGTAGAACAGTGATGCCAGTAAGTTGGATCCTGCTCATTAGTGGGCCTAGAGCAGTGGTGTGAAGGTGTGTGATAAAACATGTGTGGTGGTGCCATGTGGATCTGCCATTGGCTTCCAAATGGCTTGTGACTGACATGGTACAGCCAGCAGACCCTTCAATGCCAAGGCATTTTTTATATAGAGAGGTTTCAGGGCAATGTTCAGAATCAGGATGCTATGGACAAGGGGGCAACATATGTGGGATAGAATTCTGGTTGGTGCATTCTCATGCAGACTGTGACTCTCCACACGTGACAGAACTCTCTCCAGCACTGTGTCCCTGTTGAACTCCTTGTATTTAATGAAGCAAATACCAAACTCCCTGTGCACCAGCGAGATACACCACGAAAATTAGAGAATCACCAAATGGCTTCACAGTCCACACGGGGAGATACTTACACCACAGTGACCATAGTTTAACTACAAAGAGAGAATTCAGCACTGCTGCCTCATGTTCATTGGAAAATTAGAAACAATGTCCTCTAGGTCACATAAATGCACACCCAGATTTGATGGTCTCCCAACAAAGGAAGCTAAAACTCCTGAAAACAACATATATTTTAAGTGCCCAACCTCAGAGGAAGTTTCTCAAGAAGTCTTTAAACCAGCAGAGCTCCATGTTGGTGGAATATTTACACTGTCCCTTACTTTTGAAAACTCCTCTACCACCTCGGAGGTTGTGAACTCCTGAGCATTTCTCATTCCTGATATATCTTCAGAGATTTTCTAACTTTTCTCCTCTAATTGTGTCTTACATGGAACGAAGGCAAGGTCAAGGCAATATTCTGGATGAGAGTGTGAACATTTTTGTGTAGCACATATTTACATACACATTGGATTCATTTTCCTATTTTCCATTCAAAATACTGAATCCCTGATACTAACCCATACCCTACTAGACTCTGACTACTACTCCTAATATGATGGAGAAAAATAACACAAACAGAAAAGGAATACAACCAGTTCAGAGGAATCATGGTGTATAGTTGTACTTGTCTTTTGCATGATTAATGGTAGGTGTTATAAATCTAGTCAATTTTTAATTGAAATAGTTCTCCATGTGTTTTTAAGGTTAACAAATATGTGAATTCCTGTTTCCCTTTCTCTGTAGCGTATTTAGCACATGTACTTTTAAATGCCCATATAGAATCCTATCTGGTATCACATGTACATTCTTGTGAGGTGGCTGATTTGGCAAATACAATTTGTGAGATGTGATCACTCCTCTTAAACGCTGTTGGAACTGAAAATTCAACTTATGGGTGAGCTTCCTAGTTGAACAACATTATACATAAATCCATGTTCAGTAAAAGAAATATTTTTGCATTTGTGGATGATATATATGTCATGATAAATTTCGATTGGCATATATATTACAAATTTAATGTCTGTGTGTGTGTGTGTATTTGTGTGTGTGTGTGTGTGTGTGTGTGTGTGTGTCTCTATATATACACACATATGGGACATGGTGTGTATTTTGACGGTCAATTGTATTCAGCTCTGGTCCATTACTATTTCTTCAATTTATGCACATCATAGAATATATATTTCATCCACAAGTTAGCAAACTTATAGGCATTTGTTTCACTTTCAATAAACTTCCTGCTTCAGAACACATGGATTCCTCTAGGTTTCTTTACTGGGCTTTTCATGAGACTTCTTTCCAAACACATTATTTTCAATTTCCATAATCACTTATGAAGGTAAACTCACGCACTCTTCATGATAAACAATAATCGTAATATTACCATTAGTTGTATAAGTTTTTGGAATGAATGTATGTATATCAATATTAGATTTCCTCTATATTTTCAGATATCAGTTGAATCCATTATTTAAATTTTGAACCCGTTATATTATTTATTCACAGTATGGTCTTTTCATGCATTACCTCTATATTCATAGTCACAGGGTATACCTATTTGTACCCCCAATACTAATTTATACATATTCAAAATATTGCTCCCACAAATGGTGGAATGCTGGGAGCCACAGCCAATTAATATGATGCATGGCATTTTTGATTGAAAGGCGATGCCAGCTAGCCATTGAGATGATATGATTATGTTAAAAATTACATTCATATGGATACCGGACTCCTGCTGCGGGACTCCTGGAGAGTTCCCATTGGTTGGGAAAGTACAGTAGGAGGAAATTCCGGGGGAGGCGCTTACGCTGGAGTTCAGGGGAGGAACCGGCGGTACGCCGCGTGGGTGGATAAAAAAGCTTCCCGGGCACGGACGTGTTATTGGCGGTTCTTTCAAATAAAGTTTGTTCCTGTTTGAGTGGCTCTTGATCTTGTGCCCAGCCAGAGACTGCGGCAACTGGTGGCCCTGTACGGGGAGCGCCTGAAGCTTGGAGGTGAGTAAAATTGCTCGCCCCTGAGGGAAGGCGACAGAATGGGTGACCATTTCAAAAAACAATGTGTTCTTCTTTTGATTTATTTTGTTTTTGTTTCAAGCTGCCTATCCCTAGAACTTTCTCAGGCAAACTGGGAAAAATGGTTGGCTCAAGGCTTGAAGTTGTTTGGCCCAGAGAAAGAGAAAATTGATACAACTATTCTTTGCTCCATTTTTGTTTCATTCTGTTTCGGTTTTGTTTTATGCTACCTTACTGGGTTGCGTTACCTTTATAGTAGATTAGAAACTAGTAAAAAACAAACCGAAAAACTGTTAAGTAAATTGTTAGAGGTCCAAACTGTGGTAGAAAACATGTCAGGTCAAGCAAAAGAGAAGGTCTCTCCAGCTAGTCAGACAGAAAAAAATTTGAAGAAAGAAAGCTTAGAGGAAAAATGACCATCAAGTGGGGAGTTACAACAGGAGGCTGCTACTAACTCCGTTCTATCACCAGAGGGCGTAACAGCTGAGCAGCCCTCAACTCCCGTAGTTGATGCACAAAATCCTAAGGCAAGATCCCAAAGACTAGCATGCCCTGTACTTGAGCAGGCAGGAGGGCAACGAATCCACCGTGCTTTAGATTTCAAAACAGTAAAGCAATTAAAGGAGGCTGTAACAACCTATGGCCCGCAAGCACCCTTCACCATAAGCATGGTCGAATCTATTACCAACTTAGACATGACACCAGCAGATTGGGCTAACATGTGTCGATCTGTGCTAAATGGAGGACAATATTTGTTATGGAAGGTTGCCAATGAGGAATTCTGCATGGAGACAGCTAGGCGAAATACAGCAGCCGGTTACCCTCAAAGAAATCTGGAGATGTTGTTAGGAAAGGGACCTTATGAGGGTCAACGGCAACAAATTGAATATGATCCTGGTGTATACGCACAAATTGCTGCAGATGCAGTTAGGGCATGGAAAACTTTACAGGGGCATGGAGATTTACAAGGACAGTTATCTAAGGTAATACAAGGAACTAACGAACCTTACGCTGAATTTGTAGATAGGCTTATTCAGACAGCTTCTAGAATATTTGGAGATGTAGAACAGGCAATGCCATTTATAAAACAACTGGCTTATGACCAAGCAAATCGTTGCTGCAGAGAGGTCATTAGACCATGGAAACATGAAGATTTAAACACATATATTAAATTATGTAGAGACATTAATGAACAAGGACAAGTCTTAGCAGCAGTACAACAGGCTTTAGATGCCAGGCCAAAAACATGCTACAATTGTGATCAGACAGGACAATTTAAAAGGAATTGCCCCATAGGAGGAGGGTTTAACAAAGCTAGGTATCAAAGGAATAGAATACCAGGTATTTGCCCACGATGCCGTAGAGGGAGACATTGGGCTAATGAATGCCGTTCTCAAACCACCATAGAGGGCACTCCGTTATCAAAAAACGGACAAGGATCAAGTGTTTACCCACGATATCATGGAGAAAGGCATCAGGCTCCATTGCCAAAAAACGGACGGGAGGGCCCAATGCTCCGGGGCCCAAAACCACAAATATACGGGGCAATGGAGAAACCCAGCAGCACCATCAAGGTAGTGCCCAGGACACATTATCCAATAAATCCCTCATCAGACAAACTAGAGGGAGCACAGGGCTGGACATCTGCGCCTCCGCAAGAGCAGTACTAACTCCAGAGATGGGAATTCAAATCATTCCCACAGGAGTAAAGGACCTCTTCCCCAAGGAACGGTAGGCTTATTATTGGGACGCAGTTCTTCCACACTAAAAGGACTTATGATAAGTCCCGGGGTAATTGATCCCGATTATGAAGGTGAAATAAAAATTATAGCTAGTTCTCCAAGAGGCATATCAGTTATCTCACCAGGGGATAGAATAGCACAGTTACTAATAATACCCAGCCTACATGATAAATTTTCCAGTCGTACTGTAGAAAGAGGTACCAGGGGATTGGGCTCCACAGGTGTAGATTGGGCTATGCTGTCTTTAAATTTAGATTCTCGCCCCATGCTAAAACTAAATATTCAAGGATACGACTTCAATGGGCTACTGGACACAGGTGCAGACCTTAGCATCATATCTAGTCAGGAATGGCCAAAACATTGGCCATTACAACAAGCCACTAAAACGCTTCGAGGCCTAGGAGTGGCTACTAATCCCCATAGAAGTGCAATGGTATTAGATTGAAAGGATCCTGAAGGATGTGAGGGAACTATACAGCCATATGTATTGGATCATCTTCCTATAAATTTATGGGGACGAGATGTCCTAGATCAATTAGGTTTGACGTTAACAAATAACATCAATCCTAATGCGCCCACTACTAGGGCTAGACAAGGTTTTAAAAAAGAAAAAAGATTAGGAAAACAAGGACAAAATATAGCAGCACCAATTCAAATAGATCAAGGAACAGACAGACATGGGTTGGATTTTCAGAAAGGGCCACTGAGACAATAAAAATTACTTGGAAATCAGAAAGACCAGTGTGGGTTCCTCAGTGGCCCCTAACTAAAGAAAAGATACAAGTAGCCAATGATCTGGTCAAACTACAATTAGCGAAAGGACATATACAACCTTCCATATCTCCCCATATTACTCCCATTTTTGTCATTAAAAAAAAATCTGGTAAATGGAGATTATTACAAGATTTAAGAGCCATTAATAATGAGATGGTTATTATGGGACCTGCTAAATCAGGGATTCCCCAATTGTCTGCTTTACCAAAAACCTGGTATGTTTTAGCTATAGACATTAAAGATTGTTTTTTTTCAATTCCAATTCATCCTGAGGATAGTCCACATTTTGCATTTACTATCCCTGCACTAAATCATGAAGGTCCTGATCAGAGATATGAATGGAAAGTACTCCCTCAGGGGATGGCTAATAGTCCAACTATGTGTCAAATTTATGTTAACAAAGCAATCCAACCACTTAGAAATCAAAATACTGAACTACAAATATTTCACTATATGGATGATATGTTATTGGCACATAAAGATAAAAACACACTGCTAGAATGTTATGCCACACTTACAAATTTATTAAAAGGTTATAATCTAGAGATAGCAATAGATAAAGTACAATTAAATCTTCCAATTAATTATCTAGGAGTCCTGTTATCCTCAACCATGGTCCGTCCACCAAAAATTCAAATACGAGTAGATCAACTCAAATCACTTAATGACTTTCAAAAGTTATTGGGAGACATAAATTGGATAAGGCCTTATCTAGGCATACCAACAGGAGAGCTAGGACCTTTATTTGATATCCTAAAAGGTCCATCAGATCCAAATTCACCCCGCATGTTAACGCCTGAAGCAAGAAAGGCATTAAAAATCATTGAAACATATATTGAAAATATGCACTTGGATAGAATTGATATAAGTTTGCCTTTATTATTTATTGTACTACCAACAAAAAATATTCCTACAGGAGTATTTTGGCAAGAAGGTCCATTATTGTGCATACATTTATCTTATTCTCCTAATACTATTCTTACTAGATATCCTGAGGCTGTAGGACAATTAATACTCAAAAGAATAAAAGCAGCAAAGGGAGTGTTTGGGATTTCTCCCAATAAAATTATTACTCCATATACTATGGATCAAATTGATGAGTTAGCCAATGAGTTAAATACTTGGGCAATAATCATGTGTAAATCTAATGTTTCATTTGATCATCACTTGCCATCTAATCCTTTGTTGTCTTTTTGGTCTAAGCATCCTGTAGTTTTTCCAAAAATGACAAGAAAGACCCCTATCATGAATGCTCCAAATATATTCACTGATGGGTCAAATAATGGTACAGCAGCAGTAGTTACCCCTGATCAAACTTTTACATTTTTAGTACCCAAACAATCAGCTCAAAAGGTAGAGCTTAATGCAGTATTACAAGCTTTTATGATGTTTAAAGATTCTGTATTTAATTTATTTTCTGATAGTCAATATGTAGTTAATGCTATAGTATCCCTTGAAGATGCAGGTAGGATTTCCCCTTCTTCTACTGTTTTCTCTTTGTTTTCCACTATACAAAGTCTAATCTGGGACAGAAAAGATTTATTCTTTATAGGACATATCAGGGCACATACAGGATTGCCTGGAGCCCTTAGTTTGGGCAATGAATTAGCAGATAAATCTACACATGACATACATATTTTCTCCACAATAGAAGAAGCTATAAATTTTCATAAAAGGTTCCATGTCAATGCTAATACTTTACAAAAACGTTTTAAAATAACTAAAGAACAAGCTAGACATATAATAAAACAATGTCAAAATTGTGTGACATTTTTACCACAAGTTAATCTTGGAGTCAATCCTAGAGGACTGATACCTAACCATATTTGGCAGATGGACGTCACACACTTGCCAGAATTTGGAAAATTAAAATATTTGCATGTTACAGTTGATACTTCTTCTGGATTTTTGATGGGCTCCCTTCATGCCGGAGAAAAAACTAAAGATGTTATAGCTCATTGCTTACAAAATTTTGCCACTGTGGGCGTTCCAAAACAGTTAAAAACAGATAACGGTCCCGGTTATGCTTCTACCTCTTTTAAACAATTCTGGTCATCATTTGGCATTACTCACATAACAGGAATTCCATACAATCCACAGGGACAAGGCATAGTTGAAAGAGCTCATCAAACTATTAAAATGTACTTATTAAAACAAAAGGAGGGAATTGGAAAAGGGTATATATCCCCCAAAGATAAACTTAAAATAACCCTCTTTACTCTAAACTTTTTAAATTTGGATTCATCAGGACTTAGTGCTGCGGAAAGGCATATGTATCCAAAAAATGTGCATAAGCCTAAAGTTCTTTGGAAAGATATTCTAACAGGACAATGGAAAGGTCCTGACCCAGTAATTTTCTGGAGTCGGGGGGGGCTCTGTTTGCGTGTTTCCACAGGGAGAACAGCAGCCGATTTGGATTCCAGAAAGACTAACCAAAACGATTTCTACAGATCGAAAAGAAGAT
Organism: Callospermophilus lateralis; assembly: GCF_048772815.1. Classification (NCBI taxonomy): domain Eukaryota; kingdom Metazoa; phylum Chordata; class Mammalia; order Rodentia; family Sciuridae; genus Callospermophilus; species Callospermophilus lateralis. The sequence continues at coordinate 151,231 of NW_027513624.1, forward strand.
GATTTGACTCAAATCCATAACAGCTGATATCCAGAACTCCAGCTTGGCCATTCTTACATCTGCGACAGTGATTAACCAGAATGCCTTTTTCAATATCTATTTTATTATTGCTTTTTCCCACATCATAAAGTTCTATTTTATTTTTGAGCTCATATAGACCTAGGTTGATGTTTTTCTGATCAGTTTTATTTTTTGACTGTGGAGTTTTTAACATTGCAATGGAGATTTCACCTAGGTGAAACTACAAGGCCTTTACTATTGTCTTATGTGTTGTATGTTATATGTGCACACTTCTGTTTTGTGTTATGTGTCTATATGTGCGTATGTCCATAGATCATATATGAGGAGTGCTCATAAAAAAATGGATCCAAGTACTTTTTATTATTCACGTAATTTTAATGGTTTAATTTAAATTTGGTAAACAGCTGTTAAAAATTATTTTAATATGTGTACAAATAAGCAGGTTAACAAATCTGTTTGTTTATTTTCATCTTTCCTTTTCATTATATTTAATAATTCTGTTCAAGATAATGTAAATTGTTCTAAAAAAAAATGTTTTCTTAGTACCTGTTAAAATGTTACATTTTTTTCTTTCTCTCTTTAACATCATTGTCAGAATTCCTATTTTTCATCCCAGTGCCGGTGAAGACAAAGATGAAACCAAACTACAACTTCTTTGATAATTATCACAACAAACTGTATAAACTGATACATCAATGATCTTGGGAGGAAATGGACATATTGATAGATTCCTCCACTTTGAACTGCTTACAAAACTTGCCTGGACTATGTATCATTTGTATGCACTGTGATCTATCTGTTGATACAACAAATTATGGTAATGCTGGCGGATCTTTGCTGATGTGTCACCAGTGATGCAATTTTCCCTAGGAGTCGTCAATTGATGTGGTGTTGTGGCATTTCTGTATCCTCCTCCCTTCTACTAGTGATGGTCTAATTTTGGGGGCCAACAGAGGTGAGGCAAAGAACCTCACCCCCCCACTGGCACCAAGGCCAAATCTAGGGGCCAACAGAGGTGAGGCAAAGAACCTCACCCCCCCACTGGTGCATAGGCCTATCCACAAGTATGGCTATATGCTGGACCGGTAGTCAGTGACGGGTATGATCCAATTGCAGTGGTATCAACCTAAGACAGGAGGCTGACGCCTAAAGGTCAGTTTTCCAATGACGGGTAAGAACAATATGTTGAATTGGACAAACCTAACAGGCACGGTCCCTAGCCACATTACTTGTTGCTTAATTAAACAGAAGGGGGGAGATGCTGGGAGCCACAGCCAATTAATATGATGCATGGCATTTTTGATTGAAAGGTGATGACAGCTAGCCATTGAGATGATATGATTATGTTAAAAATTACATTCATATGGATACCGGACTCCTGCTGTGGGACTCCTGAAGAGTTCCCATTGGTTGGGAAAGTACAGTAGGAGGGAATTCCGGGGGAGGCGCTTACGCTGGAGTTCCGGGGAGGAACCGGCGGTACGCCGCGTCGGTGGATAAAAAAGCTTCCCGGGCACGGACGTGTTATTGGCGGTTCTTTCAAATAAAGTTTGTTCCTGTTTGAGTGGCTCGTGATCTTGTGCCCAGCCAGAGACTGCGGCATTGGAAGAAATACTCACGTCATCTTATCTACATATACATTTAATCACAGTAATATTCTGGACACAAAAAGCAAAGGTCACACTTATTTTTTTACCAATGTAAAAGTCAGGTGAGGGTTGGAGGAATAGACCACCAGAGACTGTCTCATGCAACAGCCAAGGGTTTATGGGGGTCCAGCATGCTGGGGCTCAGAGCTCCCTTGAATACAGCAGAGAGCCCTGAGAACAGCTTAAGCAGAGCTTATATACTTTCCTTGGAGAGGGCAGGGAGGGAAGTTTATTGATAGGTCAGGGCGAGTGGGTGGTTTGCTTGCAAACAGGTGAGGGAGTACATTCTGCAGTTTAGCAGTTGGGGACAGCGTATTCAGGGAACTAGATTAGCAAACAGTTCTCAAGATATCAACAATGTTTTGTTAAGCATACCGAAAAGCTGGAAGTGACAAGTACCTATTTTATTAACCTTTAATTCTTACTTCTTCTTTTGGTTACTTTTAATCATAAAAGTGATCATTGGGGGTGTCACATTTTATGTCTGCTAGTGTGGTATATTGTATTCGGATTACCATAAGTTTAACTTGTCTAATTTGAGCTTAGAGAAAGGAAACTACAAGGTTGAGCAAACAGGGTCCTACACTTAGCAATAATATGAGGATTATTATTGGACTGGCCAGGGCTAATAAAAACTCTGTGAACCAAGACTCAAACCACCCTTTTTGGGCCTCTCTCTCTTGTTGATGCTCTTCAAGGCATCTTCTTAATTTAATCATCGATTCTTTAACAACTCCCGTATGGTCGACATAAAAACAACATTCTTCCCTCAATGCAGGACGAAGGCCCCTTCTCTCGTGAAGAGGAGGTCCAACCCTCGACTGTTCTGTAAAACAACTTCAGACAGAGAGGTTAAAGATTTGTTTAAAGCTGTGATGGAGGTTTTTAATATCTTTAAGTTTTGGTCTATTACTGCTTCTAATTGGGTAATTTGTTGTGTCCCATGGACCAGGGCAGTGGTTTCTGTGACCACTCCTGCAGCAACTCCTATTACTAATAGGATTGCTAAAGTGAGAGATACAGGTTCCTGGCAGAACCGGGTTTTATGCCCCCCTATTTGATATTTAAATGTACCTGCGTTATGATAGAGCACTCTGGGAAACATCTGCACCATTACAAAATTAATCATATCTGTTGACCATTTTATGAAAACATAAACAATGTTTAAGTATATAGAATTATTCTGTTGTAGGGACAGACGAGGCAAGGCACCTAAGATAGCACAGAAGACAGGGAAACAGTTTTATTTGGTTGCAACTGGATTTAGAGGGCATTGCTTATGTTGTAATCAATTAATCCCTGAACCCCAAGTTTAGGTAGTTTCAGAATTTTGTACCCAGCATGTAAGGGAAGGGGCTCAGAAGTTCACAGTCTGCAGAAGTTCACAAAAAGCAGTTTTTGTTTCTGTTTTTTTTCCCTCTGTTTTTGGCAAGTTAACTTTTTAAGGACACCTGGGAGGGGGAGAGCATTTTTCTTCTCTTTTTTCTTTTTCTCCCTGCCAGCTGTTACCATGGAGCCCAGATGGTAACTTCTTTATCTTAGAAATGTAGCCATCTCTATGAAGCCCCAGCTCAAGGCCAGAGGCCTTGTTCACATATTTTGTGAAAAACTAGTAAAGGGGTGTCTAGCTTAGGAGTGCTGATTTTTCCAGCCAGTGGCCAAGTAGAACAGAGCAACATAAAAGAGGAAGTTTATCTACATTGAACTCTTTTATAGGGACTCTGTTGCTGAAAGGGCTAAAGTCAGCCATGGTGAAGACTTCTGAAGAAGGTTGTTTAAGACTTTTCTGTGGGTCTGGTACAGAGCGGAAGACGGGGAATGCAGTGGGTGACAGCACCTCCGTGGATCTGAGAATGAGGAAAAAGAGATATAAAAGAATAATGGGAAAGGGGTTTGGGATTTTCCTGGCAATAAAACTTGAGAAGTAGAATAGGTAGAGCAGAGGGGAAGACGGGAGGGAGTATCCCAAAAAGCCTGTTAGGGACTTTAAATTCTTAGTAACCTGTTTTTAGTGATGACAAAGCATCTTTAAAGGCCATTTTCATTACATCTTGGATAGGCGTCTGAGGGCACTCCTCAGCTGGTTTGAGCTTTGGGTTAGCTGGTAAGAAGACCTGGTGGGACCCGGTGTAGGCACTGACAGGAGAAGAGAGGAGTGAGTACCTGCAACCTCAGCAAGGGGGCAATGGTCTGAGAACTGACGGAGATTTGGGTTTTTGATCTAGTAATTGGAGCTGAGAAATCAGGTTTCTGATGTGAGAGTGAAAGCAGAGAGTCTAGAGCAGAAGGCTGCGCGTGAGGATCTATTGGAGAAGCATAGTTCAGGATGTGAGCAAAGGAGGTAAAAGGCCTACACATAGGGGAATTTCCTTCCACCCTTTTGAGCACTTGCTGAAGTTGAAAAGGTCACGCAGATTTGAGGATCTAGAGACCCCTCTGGGGGCCATCAGTTTTGGTTATCTAATTGGTAATCTGGCCAATGCTGTGTACTGAATTTGATGAGGAGTTTGGGTTCCACCAGGCAGCCCCTGTATGGTCACATCCCCATTATTTACAGAAGAAGTCATCTTTTCCCGCACACAGTCGTGGCTGTTTTTGGCTTTGATAGTCCGCTGGGCAAACATAGTAATCTAGGCTAGCCAACCTGCATCTGGCTCACGTGTCCCTACATACATAATGTTTGTTTCCAATATCTTTGGTACGGAAGGGATTTAATGGAAATTTTTGGGATCCCCTTCTTGAGGGATTTCTTAATAGGAAAGATCTATAGCAAGCTGAGAAATGTCTGGGTGGAGAGATGGCCACCAGGTCCCTAAGGGTGCTGTTTGTGAGATAGACCATACTTCTTGTCTAGTAGGATTTGTGATCAGCCATCGCTGTTGAACGGGCTGATGAGGGTTAGGACTACTGGTGGCCAAGGGGAGAGTCTATAGTCTTATTCACATGGCGAATACGCAATTTGAAAGTGTTATCAGTCTTTTCCAGTTTCCAGTCAGAGTCTGGACAGGACGCAAGCTTGAGATTAGAATTAGAAACCAGGAAGTGATTCCGTCTAACTTTAGCACTGTAGGTGTTATAAGTAGCAACTGGTGTGGTCCTGTCCAGCGGGGTTCCAGGGATGACACCTGATGTCGTCTTATGTAGACAAAGTCTCTTACTTGATATCGATGTGGAGTCCCCTCTTCATCAGGTTGGTAGGCAGTGGCCAGCTATTTCAACAAGTATTGCTGAGTTCTTTCCAGAGCTTTAAGTCTGTCAAGCAAGGTGGTGTGGGAGGGATCGTTAGGTCTTAGAGTTAGGGTTAGGTCCCCTTACTGGAGGAGGGGCCCCATAAAGAATTTCATAGGGGATGAAGTTACACAAAGAAACAGAGGGAGTATTTCTTGCATGAAACAGTGCATAAGGCAGGAGCATAGTCAAATCTTTTATGCCTGTCTCTATGCTTAATTTTGTTAAGGTCTCTTTAATGGTTCTATTTATATTTTAACTGTCCTGAACTCTGGGGTCTATAAGCACAATGTAACTTCCAATTAATCCCCAGGGTCCTGGCTAACCCCTGACTTACCTGGGCCATGAACGCTGGTCCAATATCAGACCCTATTACTTTAGGCAGGCCGTACCTTGGAAAAATATCTTTTAGGATCTTCTTGACCACTATTTGCGCCTTTTTTTTCGGGGGGGCCGGGGGAAGGCTTCAATCCATCCTGAAATGTATCTACAAAGACTAGGAGATATTTAAGTCCATACATTGCTTGCTTAATTTCAGTAAAGTCCACTTCCCAGAATTGTCCTGGTCTGGTTCCTCATAGGTGCTTTCCTGCAGGAAGCTTGGAAGAGTAAGCATTAACCTATTGACAGACCCGACAGGTTTTTTTTCACCTGTTCAGTTATTTCCTTTCGCTGTGAGTTGGTTAGTGGAAAACTCTGTTCGTGATCTTTCAGGAATGCCAGCAATTTCTTTGAACCAAGGTCAGTGAACTGATGTACATTTTTAACGTAGTGTAGGGCTTTCTGAAATTGCAGGCTTGGCTCAGTGAATTTGAGGAGTTCAGTGTCAGTGTCCTTAGATGTCATCAAAAGCTTGCTGGTGCTCCGGGGTCCATTGGAATTGGGCATCTCATTTTAACAGCGGGTATAAATGAGAAGTTAAGGACGCAAACCCAGGAATCCATAACCTGCAAAAGCCGGCAGTCCCAAGAAACTCACTGAGTTGTCTCTTATTAGATGGGGGCAGCATCTCGTCAACTGTTTGTTTTCTGGGCTCAGTGAGCCATCGTTTACCGCCCCTAAGGGAATAGCCCAGGAAGATTACTTCTTGCTGGCAAATTTGAACTTTTTTGGCAGAAGCTCTATACTCGAGTTGAGGAAGCTCATATAATAGTGCTTGGGTCCCAGACTCACAGATTTCCTTGGTGTTGGCTGCCAGTAGCAGGTCATCCATGTATTGAAGCTGGGTGACTTTGGGGTGTGTAGTTCTAAAGCTGTTGAGATCTCTGTGGAGGGCTTCATCAATGAGAGTGGGGAAGTTTTTGAACCCTTTTGGGGAGTCTAGTCCAAGTTAGTTTACCAGACGTTCCGGTTTCTGGGTCTACCCACTAGTAAGCAAACAGCAACTGACTATCTTTATGCAGAGGCAAGCAAAAGAAAGCATCTTTAAAGTCCATATCAGTATACCATTTCCGCTTAGTGTTCAGAGTGATAAGCAGATTGTATGGATTAGGTACCGTGGGGTGAATGTCCTACACTCTGATGTAGATCTCTCTTATGTCTTGAATGGGGGATAGTCCCCGGTTCCTATCTTTTTTTACTCGTAGCAGGGGAGTGTTCCAGGATAATTGAAAGGGCCTTAGGACCCTAAGGCCAGATATTTATGAATATGGGGCCTTATCCCATCTTTAGCTTTTTTGTTCAGAGGATATTGTTTGACATTGATTGGGGAGGCTGATGTTTTTAACTCCACAGTTACTGGAGGTTGTTTCATGGCTAGGCCTAACCCAGCAGTTTTTGCCCAGGCATCTGGGTAATCTGTTATTCATTTCTGGGGTAGCTTGCCTGTTTGATCACTCTTGGGGGTGTGAAGAGTGGATGTTTATCTTCCGCTGACATATTTAAAGCCGTGAATATAGGAGTTTTTACGGAAGGATTTAGAAATTTCATTTTGGGGCCTTCGGGGTTAAAAGTTGTTTTGACCCGGAGCTTGGTGAGAAGATCTCTGCCCATCAATGGGGCAAGGCATTCTGGAATTACTAGGAAGGAGTGATGGATTTTTCTTTCCCCATGTCCATGGTTTTCTCAGTTGTCTAATTCCCATATTTACTGGTGTTAGCCCTTTGAACTAGAGACCTTTTATTTGATATAGGGCCCAGTGGGGCCTTAAGGACTGAGTATACTGCCCCAGTATCCACTTCAAAGTTTACTGGGGTCCCCTCGACATCAAAAGTTACCCTGAGCTCTGGGAAGGGATTTGAGCCCCGACTTTCTTAGTCATCCTGAAGACTCAGAATGGCTGGCTGGCGTGGCTGTCTCTTTCTAGGGCACTCTTTGGCCCAGTGTCCGTTTTCTTTACAGTGGGCACATTGATCTGAGTCTAGGGGTGGCTCTGGCATGGGCCTAGGTATCACTTCCTCTCTCCCTGTTTCTTAATTTCTTGACTATTTATTGTTGTGACCAGGACCTTAGTCAATGCCTTATTCTGTCTTTTGCTCCTCTCATCCTCCCTTTGCTCTCTTTCTTTCTCTCTGTTTCTCTCTTATAGTATACTTTCTCGGCTTCTCTGACTAAATCTCTCAAAGTCATATCTTGTAATCCATCTAAGCATTGTAACTTTCTTTTAATATCCAGGGCAGCTTGCCCAATGAAGGCCATCATGACAGATGCATTTTGATCCTCTGCCTGAGGATCGAAAGGAATATGTCTCCTATATGCCTCCATAATTCTCTCTACAAACATAGAGGGATAATCATCAGGCCCTTGAATAATCTCTCTTTCCTTGGCCAAATTAGTTGGTCGCCTAGCAGCCACTTGGAAACCCAGTATTAGGACCCAGCAATAAGTGGAAAAATGCTCCCTACCTTCAAAGCTGTTGGTGTCCGAGTTGGGTCAGTTCAAGGGGATTCTGGCTTTGATTATGATGAGAAGTTGTGTCTGTCGCCCATCTGGTTCGAGGATATTTTTTTCTAGCTTCTAGAAGGTTTCTCTTCGTTCCTCTGTAATGAAGAGAGTCCCTAGGATTTGTTGGCAGTCATCCCAAGTAGGCAGGTGTAAAAACGCCAGGGAGTTCTTTGAGTACTTTCAGAAGGGCCAGCTTCCTCCAGGGAAGGAGGGGCTGTGTGTCATTCCCTTAGAGACTGAGTTCTGGAACTGACCTCAGAGAAGTATTGCCATGAATTGTGTTGGGATTTTAGGAGGCTACGCATGAGAGTCGCCCTTGGAAACTGAGATCTAGGCCCATGGTGGCTTTCAACAGAGCACTGGTAATCTCAGCCAGGATATCACATAATTTTATTCTGAAAGACTTGGCAGCCATATTTGATAGTAAAAACACACATGGACCTCAATTGTAGACTTCAGTGGGCCTGGCTTCATGTGACCTTTTGACCACTCTTTGGGAAGCCTTGCCTGTGAGAGTTCTCCAGAGCTTTCATTGAAATGAGCTTCCTCACCATTGAATGATTCCTGAATGAATTGAAACCCACAGTGTCTCCAACTTCATCCTTGAAAATTGGCTAGATAAATACCATGAAATTTTTGAAATTCCCTTGACCAGGTGGCACTGGAGAACATTTGGATGTCCAGTTGCTGATCATGAGTGTACCAGACAGGGCGTTGATTGACTGGTTTTCATAAAAATGGTGTAGAACAGAGATGCCAGTAATTTGGAGCCTGCTGAGTAGTGGGCCTAGAGCGGTGGTGGGCAGGTGTGTGATAAAACATCTGTGGTGGGGTCATGTGGATCTGCCATTGGCTTCCAAATGGCTTGTGACTGACATGGTGCAGCCAGCAGATCCTTGTATGTAAAGACATCTGGTTTTATGGAGAGGTTTCAGGGCAATGTTCAAAATCAGGTTGCTATAGTCAAGGGAGTAACCTATGTGGTATACAAGCCCTGTTGGTGCATTCTCCTGCAGACCCTGACACACCACACGTGACAGAACTTCCTCCAGCCCTGTGTCCCAGTTGAACTCCTTGTATTTCATGAAGCAAATACCAAACTCCGAGTGCACTAGCAAGAAACCTTATGAAAAGTGGAGGATGACCAAATGGCTTAACAGTCCACATGGGGAGACACTTAGCCCCCAGTGGCCATAGTTTACCTACAAAGAGAGAATTTAGCACTGCTGCTTTCTGTTCATTGGAGAATTATAAACCATGTCCACCAGGTCACAGATGTGCAGACCAAGCTTTGATGGTCTCACTAGAAAGGAAGCTAAAGCTCATGACAACAACATATATTTCAAGTGCCCAACCTAGATGCAGTTTCTCCAGACGTCTTTTGGCTGGCAAATCTCTATGTTTGTGGAGATTTAACACTGTCCCTTACTTTTGAAAACTCCTCTACCAACTCCAAGGTTGTGAACTCCTAAACATTTTTCATTTCAGATATGTATTCAAAGATTTTCTAACTCTTCTACTCTAATTGTGTCTTACTTGGGGTGAAGGTAGTGTCAAGGCATTGTTCTGAATGAGAGTGGGAAAATTTTTGTGTAGCACACATTTGCATACACATTGATCCATTTTCCAATTTTACATTTGAAATACTGAATTCTTTACACTAACTTATACCCTACTAAACTCTGACTACAAATCCTAATATGATGGAGAAAAATACCCAAACAGAATAAAAATGCAAGCAGTTCAGAGGAGGCATGGTGTATAGTTGATCTTCCTTTTTGCATGATAAAGGGTAGGTGTTATAAATCTACTCAATTTTTAATTGAAATAGACCTCCATGTGTTTTTAAAGTTAACACATATGTGAATTCCTGTCGCCCGTTCTCTGTAGCCTACTCAGCACATGTATTTTTATATGCACATATAGAATCCTACCTTGTATCACACGTACATTTTTATGAGTTGGCTGACTGGGCAGAAACAAATTGTGAGAAGATATCAGTCCTCGTAAACGCTGTTGGAACTGAAAATTCAAACTATGGGTGAGCTTCCTAAAAAAACAATATTACCCATAAATTCATGTTCATTAAAATAAATATTTTTGCATCTGTGGATGATATATTATATATATATTAATGATGAATTACGTTTGGCATATATATTGATACTTTTTAATGTATTTTTGTGTTTTTTTGTATAAATGTATACACACTCTCCAGATTTTATAAAATATGAAATATATGTTTCTTATATACACTCCGTCAAATCATTCATGTTCTTGTATGTGGATTCATAATCAACTTTTCACAAGATTATTCTCAGAAATATTCATCCACCTGAGATACATATTTGTTTCCCAGTATGAAAACTAACTTCAATCAATGGTGCTTACAAATCCTAATATTTCTACAGTAACTGACCCAGTTTAACATCAATGCAAGTAGATTCCTATGGGACATGATGTCTATTTTGACGTTCATTTTAATTCAACACTGGTACATTACAGTTTCTTCAGTTTTTGAACATCATAAGACATAAATTTAATCCACAAGTTCCCAAATTTATTTGAATTTGTTTCACTTTCAATCACTTCCTGCTTCAGAACACATGTATTCCTACATGTTACTTGACTGGTCTTTTCATGAGACTTCTTTCCAAACACATTATTTTCGATTTCCATAATAAATTTTGAAGCTAAACTCACACACTCTTCATGATAAACCATAACATTAATATTGCCATTAGATGTATAACTGGTTGGAATGAATATATGTATATCAATGTAAGATTTCCTGTATATTTTCACATTTCAATTCAATCCATTATTTAAAGTTGGAACCAGTTATGTTATTTATTCACAGTATGGTCTATTAATGCATTATCTTTATATTCATAGACACAGTGTACACCTATTCCCCCCCCATTACTAATTTATACCTCTTCAAAATATTGCTCCCAGAAATGGTGGAAGAAATACTTATGCAGCTTATCTATATATACATTTTTTCACAGTAATATTCTGGACACAAAAAGCAAAGATCACACTTATGATTGTATCAAAGCCTAAATGGAAAGTGAGCATGGATTACTAAAAACAACCATGTCCTGGTTCCTATTGCTCTCAATTGTCAATCCTATTGATGAGTACATATTTGTTTCTTCCTAAGATTATATATTCAACCTCAAGCCTGTTGGAAATGTCTAATTCTATCACTCTACACTTTGCATGATTTCCTAATATCTCTATTGATATCTGCTTTCCTACATATTTTCCCCAGTTTATCATTGTGACTGACACGTCACATATGCTGACATTTACATTCACTCTCTACCCGAAATGCTATTGCTAAAGAATTTGGTCTAAATACTATACTCACTCTTCTTTATAAACCTACTGACTATCTTACTAATCCTACTGACTATCGCTTTTTGACTCGATGTTCTCTTCGACAATCAATCATCTAAGGTATAAGGTCTTATGCCATTTTATATCAATTCATCTGAGACACATGTGCAGAACATAATTCAAACCTATGTATCCCACTCAAGGGCCCAATGCCCTTCTGGCTTCATATCTTACCTACATTTCTGTTTTCATACTTATATTTTACCTATATATTCTTGTAAATATCACAGGTTCCCAATACCATTATTCATCTGGCAGAGATTCCTAACCCAAATCGAACATGTTATTAACCCTAAACATACACTGTTCCCTCAATATATCTTTACAGAAGAGGTAGGACAGAGTTTCTCTTTAAATACAGGAATGTAGGGGATCTTCCACCTGCTGAGAACATCAAAGGTCCATGTAGAAATGATCCCTGGAGAAGATGTAGGCAGCTATGAAGGTCCTGAGAGAGCAAAAGTCATCTTCCATGGCAAACAACCTGGTCAGGATGAAGGGATGTGTCTGAAT
>NW_027513625.1:0-27037 GCF_048772815.1 Callospermophilus lateralis
TAGGTTGAAGAGTTCGTCTACAGAAGCAGTTTTTATATTTAGGTTTCCCTCTGTTCTGTCCTATATAGATATATGAATTTGGAACTCTAAATCCAACATGGTTTGTAGTAGCTCTTTGAAACTTGACAAAATAAAGGAGTTCTCAGTTTTGTTTCTATGTTTTGTTTCCTCTTCAAGTAGCCATAGGCACAGACTGTGGAAAAGCACTTTCATTGAGAGTGGTTGCCAGGCTTCTAAGAAATTACAAGTATCCGAAATAACAGCAAATATTTTTTCACCCAATGTTGATGATACTTGGTGGTAATGATCAGTACACAAATCCCACTAGGCTCACTAAACTTTGTTCTTCTAGGTTGAAGCGTTCGTCTACAGTAGCAGTTTTATATTTAGGTTTCTCTCCGTTCTCTTCTATATAGATAGATGAATTTGGAACTCTAAATCCAACATGGATTGTAGTAGCTCTTTGAAACTTGACAAAATAAAGGAGTTCTCAGTATTGCCTCTATGGTTTGTTTCCTCTTCAAGTAGCACTAGGCACAGACTGTGGAAAGCACTTTCATTGAGAGGGTTGCCAAGCTTCTAAGAAATAACGAGTTTCCGAAATACCAGCAAATATTTTTTCACCCAATCTTGATGATACTTGGTGGTAATGATCAGTACACAAATCCCACTTGGCTCACCAAATTTTGTTCTTCTAGTTGAAGCGTTCGTCTACAGTAGCAGTTTTTATATTTAGGTTTCACTCTGTTCTCTCATATATAGATAGATGAATTTGGAACACTAAATCCAACATGGTTTGTAGTAGCTCTTTGGAAATTGACAAAATAAAGGTTTTCTCAATTTTGTCTCTATGGTTTGTTTTTTCTTCAAGTAGCCCTATGCACAGACTGTGGAAAAGCAATTTCACGGAGCGTGGTTGCCAATTTCTAAGAAATTACAAGTTTCCTAAACACCAGCAAATATTTTTTCTCCCAATCTTGATGATACTAGGTGGTAACGATCAGTACACATATCCCACTTGGCTCACCAAATTTGTTCTTCTAGGTTGAAGCGTTCGTTTACAGTAGCAATTTTTATATTTAGTTTCTCTCTGTTCTCGCCTATATAGATAGATGAATTTGGAACTCTAAATCCAACATGGATAGTAGTAGCTCTTTGAAACGTGACAAAATAAAGGAGTTCTCCGTTTTGTCTCTATGGTTTGTTTCCTCTTCAAGTAGCCCTAGGCACAGACTGTGTAAAAGCACTTTCATTGAGAGTGGTTGCCAACTTCTAAGAAATTACAAGTTTCCGAAACACCAGCAAATATTTTTTCACAAAATCTTGATGATACTTCGTGGTATTGATCAGTACACAAATCCCACTTGGCTCACCAAATTTTGTTCTTCTAGGTTGAAACGTTCGTCTACAATAGTAGTTTTTATATTTAGGTTTCCCTATGTCTCTCCTGTATAGATAGATGAATTTGGAACTCTAAATCCAACATGGTTTGTAGTAGCTCTTTTAAACTTGACAAAATAAAGGAGTTCTCAGTTTTGTTCTATGGTTTGTTTCCTCTTCAATAAGCCCTAGGTACAGACTGTGGAAAAGCACTTTCATTGAGAGGGGTTGCCAGCTTCTAAGAAATAACGAGTTTCCGAAATACCAGCAAATATTTTTTCACCCAATCTTGATGATACTTGTTGCTAATGATCAGTACACAAATCCACTTGGCTCACCAAATTTTGTTCTTCTAGGTTGAAGCGTTCGTCTACAGTAGCAGTTTTTATATTTAGGTTTCTCTCTGTTCTCTCCTATAGAGATAGATGAATTTGGAACTCTAATTCCAACATGGATTGTAGTAGCTCTTTGAACTTGACAAAATAAAGGAGTTCTCAGTTTGTCCTCTATGGTTTGTTTCGTCTTCAAGTAGCCCAAGGCACAGACTGTGGAAGCACTTTCATTGAGATGGGTTGCCAAGCTTCTAAGAAATAACGAGTTTCCGAAATACCAGCAAATATTTTTTCACCCAATCTTGATGATACTTGGTGGTAATGATCAGTACAGAAATCCCACTTTGCTCACCAAATTTTGTTCTTCTAGGTTGAAGCATTCGTCTACAGTAGCAGTTTTTATATTTAGGTTTCCCTCTGTTCTCTCCTATTTAGACAGATGAATTTGGAATTCTAAATCCAACATGGTTTTTAGTAGCTCTTTGCAACTTGACAAAATAAAAAAGTTCTCAGTTTTGTCTCTATGGTTTGTTTCCTCTTTAAGTAGCCCTAGGCAAAGACGGAGGAAAAGCACTTTCATTGAGAGGGGTTGCCAAGCTTCTAAGAAATAACGAGTTTCCGAAATACCAGCAAATATTTTTTCACCCAATCTTGATGTTACTTGGTGGTAATGATCAGTACACAGATCCCTCTTGGCTCACCAAATTTTGTTCTTCTAGGTTGAAGCGTTCGTCTACAGTAGCAGTTTTTATATTTAGGTTTCCCTCTGTTTTCTCCTATAGAGATAGATGAATTTGGAACTCTAATCCAACAGGGTTTGTAGTAGCTCTTTGAAACCTGACAAAATAAAGGAGTTCTCTGTTTTGTATCTATGGTTTGTTTCCTCTTCAAGTAGCCCTAGGCACAGACTGAGGAAAAGCACTTTCATTGAGAGGGGTTGCCAAGCTTCTAAGAAATTACGAGTTTCCGAAATACCAGCAAATATTTTTTCACCCAATCTTGATTATACTTGGTGGTAATGATCAGTACACAAATCCCACTTGGCTCACCAAATTTTGTTCTTCTAGGTTGAAGCGTTCGTCTACAGTAGCAGTTTTTATATTTAGGTTTCCCTCTGTTCTCTCCTATATAGATAGATGAATTTGGAACTCTAAATCCAACATGGTTTGTAGTAGCTCTTTGAAACTTGACAAAATAAAGGAGTTCTCAGTTTTGTCTCTATGGTTTGTTTCGTCTTTAAGTAGTCCTAGGCACAGACTGAGGAAAAGCACTTTCATTGAGAGGGGTTGCCAAGCTTCTAAGAAATAACGAGTTTCCGAAATACCAGCAAATATTTTTTCACCCAATCTTGATGATACTTTGTGGTAATGATCAGTACACAAATCCCACTTGTCTCACCAAATTTTGTTCTTCTAGGTTGAAGCGTTCGTCTACAGTAGCAGTTTTTATATCTAGGTTTCTCTCTGTTTTCTCCTATATAGATAGATGAATTTGGAACTCTAAATCCAACATGGATTGTAGTAGCTCTTTGAAACTTGACAAAATAAAGGAGTTCTCAGTTTTGTCTCTATGGTTTGTTTCCTCTTCAAGTAGCCATAGGCACAGACTGTGGAAAAGCACTTTCATTGAGAGGGGTTGCCAAGCTTCTAAGAAATAACTAGTTTCCGAAATACCAGCAAATATTTTTTCACCCAATCTTGATGATACTTCCTGGTAATGATCAGTACATAGATCCCACTTGGCTCACCAAATTTTGTTCTTCTAGGTTGAAGCGTTCGTCGACAGTAGCAGTTTTTATATTTAGGTTTCTCTCTGTTCTCTCCTATATAGATAGATGAATTTGGAACTATAAATCCAACATGGATTGTAGTACCTCTTTGAAACTTGACAAAATAAAGGAGTTCTCAGTTTTGTCTGTATGGTTTGTTTCCTCTTCTTGTAGCCCTAGGCACAGACTGTGGAAAAGCACTTTCATTGAGAGGGGTTGCCAGGCTTCTAAGAAATTACAAGTTTCCGAAATACCAGCAATATTTTTTCACCCAATCTTGATGATACTTGGTGGTAATGATCAGTACACAAATCCCACTAGGCTCACCAAATTTTGTTCTTCTAGGTTGAAGCGTTCGTCTACAGTAGCTGTTTTTATATTTAGGTTTCTCTCTGTTCTCTCCCATATAGATAGATGAATTTGGAACTCTAAATCCAACATGGGTTGTAGTAGCTCTTTGAAACTTGAAAAAATAAAGGAGTTCTCAGTTTTCTCTCTATGGTTTGATCCATCTTCAAGTAGCCCTAGGCGCAGACTGTGGAAAAGCACTTTCATTGAGAGGGGTTGCCAAGCTTCTAAGAAATAACGAGTTTCCGAAATACCAGCAAAAATTTTTTCAACCTATATTGATGATACTTGGTGGTAATGATCAGTATACAGATCCCACTTGGCTCACCAAATTTTGTTCTTCTAGGTTGAAGCGTTCGTCTACAGTAGCAGTTTTTATACTTAGGTTTCACTCTGTTCTCTTATATATAGATAGATGAATTAGGAACTCTAAATCCAACAGGGTTTATAGTAGCTCTTTGAAACTTGACAAAATAAAGGAGTTCTCAATTTTGTCTCTATGGTTTATTTCCTCTTCAAGTAGCCCTAGGCACAGACTGTGGAAAAGCACTTTCACTGAGCGTGGTTGCCAATTTCTAAGAAATTACAAGTTTCCGAAACACCAGCAAATATTTTTTAACCCAATCTTGATGATACTAGGTGGTAATGATCAGTACACAAATCCCACTTGGCTCACCAAATTTTGTTCTTCTAGGTTGAAGCGTTCGTCTACAGTAGCAGTTTTTATATTTAGGTTTCACTCTGTTCTCTCATATATAGATAGATGAATTAGGAACTCTAAATCCAACAGGGTTTATAGTAGCTCTTTGAAACTTGACAAAATAAAGGAGTTCTCAATTTTGTCTCTATGGTTTGTTTCCTCTTCAAGTAGCCCTAGGCACAGAATGTGGAAAAGCACTTTCATTTAGTGGGGTTGCCAAGTTTCTAAGAAATAACGAGTTTCCAAAATACCAGCAAATATTTTTTCACCCAATCTTGATGATACTTGGTGGTAATGATCAGTACACAAATCCCTTTGGCTCACCAAATTTTGTTCTTCAAGGTTGAAGCGTTCGTCTACAGTAGGAGTTTTTATATTTAGGTTTCACTCTGTTCTCTCATATATAGATAGATGAATTTGGAACACTAAATCCAACATGGATTGTAGTAGCTCTTTGGAACTTGACAAAATAAAGGTTTTCTCAGTTTTGTCTCTATGGTTTGTTTCCTCTTCAAGTAGCCCTAGGCACAGACTGTGGAAAAGGACTTTCACGGAGCGTGGTTGCCAATTTCTAAGAAATTACAAGTTTCCGAAACACCAGCAAATATTTTTTCTCCGAATCTTGATGATACTAGGTGGTAATGATCAGTACACAAATCCCACTTGGCTCACCAAATTTTGTTCTTCTAGGTGGAAGCGTTCGTTTACAGTAGCAGTTTTTATATTTAGGTTTCTCTCCGTTCTCGCCTATATAGATAGATGAATTTGGAACTCTAAATCCAACATGGATAGTAGTAGCTCTTTGAAACTGGACAAAATAAAGGAGTTCTCAGTTTTGTCTCTATGGTTTGTTTCCTCTTCAAGTAGCCCTAGGCCCAGACTGTGGAAAAGCACTTTCATTGAGAGTGGTTGCCAAGCTTCTAAGAAATTACAAGTTTCCGAAACAACAGCAAATATTTTTTCACCCAATCTTGATGATACTTGGTGGTAATGATCAGTACAGAAATCCCACTTGGCTCACCAAATTTTGTTCTTCTAGGTTGAAACGTTCGTCTACAATAGCAGTTTTTTATTTAGGTTTCCCTCTGTACTCTCCTGTATAGATAGATGAATTTGGAACTCTAAATCCAACATGGTTTGTAGTAGCTCTTTGAAACTTGACAAAATAAAGGAGTTCTCAGTTTTGTCTCTATGTATTGTTTCCTCTTCAAGTAGCCCTAGGCAAACACTGTGGAAAAGCACTTTCATTGAGAGGGGTTGCCAAGCTTCTAAGAAATAACGAGTTTCCGAAATAACAGCAAATACTTTTTCACCCAATCTTGATGATACTTGGTGGTAATGATCAGTACACAATTCCCACTTGGCTCACCAAATTTTGTTCTTCTAGGTTGAAGAGTTCGTCTACAGAAGCAGTTTTTATATTTAGGTTTCCCTCTGTTCTGTCCTATATAGATATATGAATTTGGAACTCTAAATCCAACATGGTTTGTAGTAGCTCTTTGAAACTTGACAAAATAAAGGAGTTCTCAGTTTTGTCTCTATGGTTTGTTTCCTCTTCAAGTAGCACTAGGCACAGACTGTGGAAAAGCACTTTCATTGAGAGTGGTTGCCAAGCTTCTAAGAAATAACGAGTTTCCGAAATACCAGCAAATATTTTTTCACCCAATCTTGATGATACTTGGTGGTAATGATCAGTACACAAATCCCACTTGGCTCACCAAATTTTGTTCTTCTAGGTTGAAGCGTTCGTCTACAGTAGCAGTTTTTATATTTAGGTTTCACTCTGTTCTCTCATATATAGATAGATGAATTTGGAACTCTAAATCCAACATGTTTGTAGTAGCTCTTTGAAACTTGACAAAATAAAGGTTTCTCAATTTTGTCTCTATGGTTTGTTTTTTCTTCAAGTAGCCCTATGCACAGACTGTGGAAAAGCAATTTCACGGAGAGTGGTTGCCAATTTCTAAGAAATTACAAGTTTCCTAAACACCAGCAAATTATTTTTTCACCCAATCTTGATGATACTAGGTGGTAACGATCAGTACACAATATCCCACTTGGCTCACCAAATTTTTGTTCTTCTAGGTTGAAGCGTTCGTCTACAGTAGCAGTTTTTATATTTAGGTTTCACTCTGTTCTCTCATATATAGATAGATGAATTTGGAACACTAAATCCAACATGGTTTGTAGTAGCTCTTTGGAAATTGACAAAATAAAGGTTTTCTCAATTTTGTCTCTATGGTTTGTTTTTTCTTCAAGTAGCCCTATGCACAGACTGTGGAAAAGCAATTTCACGGAGCGTGGTTGCCAATTTCTAAGAAATTACAAGTTTCCTAAACACCAGCAAATATTTTTTCACCCAATCTTGATGATACTAGGTGGTAACGATCAGTACACATATCCCACTTGGCTCACCAAATTTTGTTCTTCTAGGTTGAAGCGTTCGTTTACAGTAGCAATTTTATATTTAGGTTTCTCTCTGTTCTCGCCTATATAGATAGATGAATTTGGAACTCTAAATCCAACATGGATAGTAGTAGCTCTTTGAAACGTGACAAAATAAAGGAGTTCTCCGTTTTGTCTCTATGGTTTGTTTCCTCTTCAAGTAGCCCTAGGCACAGACTGTGTAAAAGCACTTTCATTGAGAGTGGTTGCCAATCTTCTAAGAAATTACAAGTTTCCGAAACACCAGCAAATATTTTTTCACAAAATCTTGATGATACTTCGTGGTAATGATCAGTACACAAATCCCACTTGGCTCACCAAATTTTGTTCTTCTAGGTTGAAACGTTCGTCTACAATAGTAGTTTTTATATTTAGGTTTCCCTATGTTCTCTCCTGTATAGATAGATGAATTTGGAACTCTAAATCCAACATGGTTTGTAGTAGCTCTTTTAAACTTGACAAAATAAAGGAGTTCTCAGTTTTGTTTCTATGGTTTGTTTCCTCTTCAATAAGCCCTAGGTACAGACTGTGGAAAAGCACTTTCATTGAGAGGGGTTGCCAAGCTTCTAAGAAATAACGAGTTTCCGAAATACCAGCAAATATTTTTTCACCCAATCTTGATGATACTTGTTGCTAATGATCAGTACACAAATCCCACTTGGCTCACCAAATTTTGTTCTTCTAAGTTGAAGCGTTCGTCTACAGTTGCAGTTTTTATATTTAGGTTTCTCTCTGTTCTCTCCTATATAGATAGATGAATATGGAACTCTAATTCCAACATGGATTGTAGTAGCTCTTTGAAACTTGACAAAATAAAGGAGTTCTCAGTTTTGTCTCTATGCTTTGTTTCGTCTTCAAGTAGCCCAAGGCACAGACTGTGGAAGCACTTTCATTGAGATGGGCTGCCAAGCTTCTAAGAAATAACGAGTTTCCGAAATACCAGCAAATATTTTTCACCCAATCTTGATGATACTTGGTGGTAATGATCAGTACACAAATCCCACTTTGCTCACCAAATTTTGTTCTTCTAGGTTGAAGCATTCGTCTACAGTAGCAGTTTTTATATTAAGGTTTCCCTCTGTTCTCTCCTATTTAGACAGATGAATTTGGAACTCTAAATCCAACATGGTTTTTAGTAGCACTTTGAAACTTGACAAAATAAAGGAGTTCTCAGTTTTGTCTCTATGATTTGTTTCCTCTTCAAGTAGCCCTAGGCACAGACTGTGGAAAAGCACTTTCATTGAGAGGGGTTGCCAAGCTTCTAAGAAATTACGAGTTTCCGAAATACCAGCAAATATTTTTTCAGCCAATCTTGATGATACTTGTTGCTGATGATCAGTACACAAATCCCACTTGGCTCACCAAATTCTGTTCTTCTAGGTTGAAGCGTTCGTCTACAGTAGCAGTTTTTATATTTAGGTTTCCCTCTGTTCTCTCCTATATAGATAGATGAATTTGGAACTCTAAATCCAACATGGTTTGTAGTAGCTCTTTGAAACTTGACAAAATCAAGGAGTTCTCAGTTTTGTCTCTATGGTTTGTTTCCTCTTTAAGTAGTCCTAGGCACAGACTGAGGAAAAGCACTTTCATTGAGAGGGTTGCCAAGCTTCTAAGAAATAACGAGTTTCCGAAATACCAGCAAATATTTTTTCACCCAATCTTGATGATACTTTGTGGTAATGATCAGTACACAAATCCCACTTGGCTCAATAAATTTTGTTCTTCTAGGTTGAAGCGTTCGTCTACAGTAGAAGTTTTTATATTTAGGTTTCCCTCTGTTCTCTCCTCTATTGATAGATGAATTTGGAACTCTAAATCCAACATGGATTGTAGTAGCTCTTTGAAACTTGACAAAATAAAGGAGTTCTCAGTTTTGTCTCTTTGGTTTGTTTCCTTTTCAAGTAGCCCTAGGCACAGACTGTGGAAAAGCAGTTTCATTGAGAGGGGTTGCCAAGCTTCTAAGAATAACAAGTTTCCGAAATACCAGCAAATATTTTTTCACCCAATCTTGATGATAATTTGTGGTAATGATCAGTACACAAATCCCACTTTGCTCACCACATTTTGTTCTTCTAGGTTGAAGCGTTCGTCTACAGTAGCAGTTTTTATATTTAGGTTTCACTGTGTTCTCTCATATATAGATAGATGAATTTGGAACTCTAAATCCATCATGGTTTGTAGTAGCTCTTTGAAACTTGACAAAATAAAGGAGTTCTCAGTTTTGTCTCTATGGTTTGATTCCTCTTCAAGTAGCCCTAGGCACAGACTGTGGAAAAGCACTTTCATTGAGAGGGGTTGCCAAGCTTCTGAGAAATTACGAATTTCCGAAATACCAGCAAATATTTTTTCACCAATCTTGATGATACCTGGTGGTAAGGATCAGTACACAAATCCCACTTTGCTCACCAAATTTTGTTCTTCTAGGTTGAAGCGTTCGTCTACAGTAGCAGTTTTTATATTTAGGTTTCTCTCTGTTCTCTCCTATATAGATAGATGAATATGGAACTCTAAATCCAACATGGATTTTAGTAGCTCTTTGAAACTTGACAAAATAAAGGAGTTCTCAGTTTTGTCTCTATGGTTTGTTTCCTCTTCAAGTAGCCCTAGGCACAGACTGTGGAAAAGCACTTTCATTGAGAGGGGTTGCCAATCTTCTAAGAAATAACGAGTTTCCGAAATACCAGCAAATATTTTTCACCCAATATTGATGATGCTTGTTGCTAATGATCAGTACACAAATCCCACTTGGCTCACCAAATTGTGTTCTTCTAGTTTGAAGCTTTCGTCTACAGTAGCGGTTTTTATATTTAGGTTTCCCTCTGTTCTCTCCTATATAGATAGATGAATTTGGAACTCTAAATCCAACATGGTTTGTAGTAGCTCTTTTAAACTTGACAAAATAAAGGAGTTCTCAGTTTTGTTTCTATGGTTTGTTTCCTCTTCAATAAGCCCTAGGTACAGACTGTGGAAAAGCACTTTCATTGAGAGGGGTTGCCAAGCTTCTAAGAAATAACGAGTTTCCGAAATACCAGCAAATATTTTTTCACCCAATCTTGATGATACTTGTTGCTAATGATCAGTACACAAATCCCACTTGGCTCACCAAATTTTGTTCTTCTAAGTTGAAGCGTTCGTCTACAGTTGCAGTTTTTATATTTAGGTTTCTCTCTGTTCTCTCCTATATAGATAGATGAATTTGGAACTCTAATTCCAACATGGATTATAGTAGCTCTTTGAAACTTGACAAAATAAAGGAGTTCTCAGTTTTGTCTCTATGCTTTGTTTCGTCTTCAAGTAGCCCAAGGCACAGACTGTGGAAGCACTTTCATTGAGATGGGCTGCCAAGCTTCTAAGAAATAACGAGTTTCCGAAATACCAGCAAATATTTTTTCACCCAATCTTGATGATACTTGGTGGTAATGATCAGTACACAAATCCCACTTTGCTCACCAAATTTTGTTCTTCTAGGTTGAAGCATTCGTCTACAGTAGCAGTTTTTATATTTAGGTTTCCCTCTGTTCTCTCCTATTTAGACAGATGAATTTGGAACTCTAAATCCAACATGGTTTTTAGTAGCACTTTGAAACTTGACAAAATAAAGGAGTTCTCAGTTTTGTCTCTATGATTTGTTTCCTCTTCAAGTAGCCCTAGGCACAGACTGTGGAAAAGCACTTTCATTGAGAGGGGTTGCCAAGCTTCTAAGAAATAACGAGTTTCCGAAATACCAGCAAATATTTTTTCACCCAATCTTGATGATACTTGGTGGTAATGATCAGTACACAGATCCACTTGGCTCACCAAATTTTGTTCTTCTAGGTTGAAGCGTTCGTCTACAGTAGCAGTTTTTATATTTAGGTTTCCCTCTGTTTTCTCCTATATAGATAGATGAATTTGGAACTCTAAATCCAACATGGTTTGTAGTAGCTCTTTGAAAACTTCACAAAATAAAGGAGTTCGAGTTTTATCTCTGTGGTTTGTTTCCTCTTCAAGTAGCCCTAGGCACAGACTGTGGAAAAGCACTTTCATTGAGAGGGGTTGCCAAGCTTCTAAGAAATTACGAGTTTCCGAAATACCAGCAAATATTTTTCACCCAATATTGATGATACTTTGTGGTAATGATCAGTACACAAATCCCACTTGGCTCACCAAATTTTGTTCTTCTAGGTTGAAGCATTCGTCTACAGTAGCAGTTTTTATATTTAGGTTTCCCTCTGTTCTCTCCTCTATAGATAGATGAATTTGGAACTCTAAATCCAACATGGATTGTAGTAGCTCTTTGAAACTTGACAAAATAAAGGAGTTCTCATTTTTGTCTCTTTGGTTTGTTTCCTTTTCAAGTAGCCCTAGGCACAGTCTGTGGAAAAGCACTTTCATTGAGAGGGGTTGCCAAGCTTCTAAGAAATAACGAGTTTCCGAAATACCAGCAAATATTTTTTCACCCAATCTTGATGATAATTGGTGGTAATGATCAGTACCCAAATCCCACTTGACTCACCAAATTTTGTTCTTCTAGGTTGAAGCGTTCGTCTACAGTAGCAGTTTTTATATTTAGGTTTCACTCTGTTCTCTCATATATAGATAGATGAATTTGGAACTCTAAATCCAACATGGTTTGTAGTAGCTCTTTGAAACTTGACAAAATAAAGGAGTTCTCAGTTTTGTCTCTATGGTTTGATTCATCTTCAAGTAGCCCTAGGCACAGACTGTGGAAAAGCACTTTCATTGAGACGGGTTGCCAAGCTTCTGAGAAATTACGAATTTTCGAAATACCAGCAAATATTTTTTCACCCAATCATGATGATACTTGGTGGTAAGGATCAGTACACAAATCCCACTTTGCTCACCAAATTTTGTTTTTCTAGGTTGAAGCGTTCGTCTACAGTAGCAGTTTTTATATTTAGGTTTCTCTCTGTTCTCTCCTATATAGATAGATGAATTTGGAACTCTAATTCCAACATGGATTGTAGTAGCTCTTTGAAACTTGAAAAATAAAGGAGTTCTCAGTTTTGTCTCTATGGTTGTTTCGTCTTCAAGTAGCCCAAGGCACAGACTGTGGAAGCACTTTCATTGAGATGGTTTGCCAAGCTTCTAAGAAATAACGAGTTTCCGAAATACCAGCAAATATTTTTTCACTCAATCTTGATGATACTTGGTGGTAATGATCAGTACAGAAATCCACTTTGCTCACCAAATTTTGTTCTTCTAGGTTGAAGCATTCGTCTACAGTAGCAGTTTTTATATTTAGGTTTCTCTCTGTTCTCTCCTATTTAGACAGATGAATTTGGAACTCTAAATCCAACATGGTTTTAGTAGCTCTTTGAAACTTGACAAAATAAAAAAGTTCTCAGTTTTGTTTCTGTGGTTTGTTTCCTCTTTAAGTAGCCCTAGGCACATACTGAGGAAAAGCACTTTCATTGAGAGTGGTTGCCAAGCTTCTAAGAAATAACGAGTTTCCGAAATACCAGCAAATATTTTTTCACCCAATCTTGATGATACTTGGTGGTAATGATCAGTACACAGATCCCACTTGGCTCACCAAATTTTGTTCTTCTAGGTTGAAGCGTTCGTCTACAGTAGCAGTTTTTATATTTAGGTTTCTCTCTGTTCTCTCCTATTTAGACAGATGAATTTGGAACTCTAAATCCAACATGGTTTTTAGTAGCTCTTTGAAACTTGACAAAATAAAGGAGTTCTCAGTTTTGTCTCTATGGTTTGTTTCCTCTTCAAGTAGCCCTAGGCACAGACTGTGGAAAAAGCACTTTCATTGAGAGGGGTTGCCAATCTTCTAAGAAATAACGAGTTTCCGAAATACCAGCAAATATTTTTTCACCCAATATTGATGATGCTTGTTGCTAATGATCAGTACACAAATCCCACTTGGCTCACCAAATTGTGTTCTTCTAGTTTGAAGCTTTCGTCTACAGTAGCGGTTTTTATATTTAGGTTTCCCTCTGTTCTCTCCTATATAGATAGATGAATTTGGAACTCTAAATCCAACATGGATTGTAGTAGCTCTTTGAAACTTGACAAAATAAAGGAGTTCTCATTTTTGTCTCTTTGGTTTGTTTCCTTTTCAAGTAGCCCTAGGCACAGTCTGTGGAAAAGCACTTTCATTGAGAGGGGTTGCCAAGCTTCTAAGAAATAACGAGTTTTCCGAAATACCAGCAAATATTTTTCACCCAATCTTGATGATAATTGGTGGTAATGATCAGTACCCAAATCCCACTTGACTCACCAAATTTTGTTCTTCTAGGTTGAAGCGTTCGTCTACAGTAGCAGTTTTTATATTTAGGTTTCACTCTGTTCTCTCATATATAGATAGATGAATTTGGAACACTAAATCCAACATGGTTTGTAGTAGCTCTTTGAAACGTGACAAAATAAAGGAGTTCTCTGTTTTGTCTCTATGGTTTGTTTCCTCTTCAAGTAGCCCTAGGCACAGACTGAGGAAAAGCACTTTCATTGAGAGGGGTTGCCAAGCTTCTAAGAAATTACGAGTTTCCGAAATACAAGCAAATATTTTTTCACCCAATCTTGATGATACTTGGTGGTAATGATCAGTACACAAATCCCACTTGGCTCACCAAATTTTGTTCTTCTAGGTTGAAGCGTTCGTCTACAGTAGCAGTTTTTATATTTAGGTTTCCCTTTGTTCTCTCCTATATAGATAGATGAATTTGGAACTCTAAATCCAACATGGTTTGTACTAGCTCTTTCAAACTTCACAAAATAAAGGAATTCTCAGTTTGTCTGTATGGTTTGTTTCCTCTTCTTGTAGCCCTTGGCACAGACTGTGGAAAAGCACTTTCATTGAGAGGGGTTGCCAAGCTTCTAAGAAATAACGAGTTCCGAAATACCAGCAAATATTTTTTCACCCAATCTTGATGATACTTGGTGGTAATGATCAGTACAAAAATCCCACTTTGCTCACCAAATTTTGTTCTTCTAGGTTGAAGCATTCGTCAACAGTAGCAGTTTTTATATTTAGGTTTCCCTCTGTTCTCTCCTCTATAGATAGATGAATTTGGAACTCTAAATCCAACATGGATTGTAGTAGCTCTTTGAAACTTGACAAAATAAAGGAGTTCTCAGTTTTGTCTTTTTTGTTTTTTTCCTTTTCAAGTAGCCCTAGGCGCAGATGGTGGAAAAGCACTTTCATTGAGAGGGGTTGCCAATCTTCTAAGAAATAACGAGTTTCCGAAATACCAGCAAATATTTTTTCACCCAATCTTGATGATAATTGGTGGTAATGATCAGTACACAAATCCCACTTGGCTCACCAAATTTTGTTCTTCTAGTTTGAAGCTTTCGTCTACAGTAGCAGTTTTTATATTTAGGTTTCCCTCTATTCTCTCCTATATAGATGGATGAATTTGGAACTCTAAATCCAACATGGTTTGTAGTAGCTCTTCGAAACTTGGCAAAATAAAGGAGTTCTCAGTTTTGTTTCTATGGTTTGTTTCCTCTTCAATAAGCCCTAGGCACAGACTGTCGAAAAGCACTTTCATTGAGAGGGTTTGCCAAGCTTCTAAGAAATAACGAGTTTCCGAAATACCAGCAAATATTTTTTCACCCAATCTTCCTGATACTTGTTGCTAATGATCAGTACACAAATCCCACTTGGCTCACCAAATTTTGTTCTTCTAAGTTGAAGCGTTCGTCTACAGTAGCAGTTTTTATATTTAGGTTTCTCTCTGTTCTCTCCTATATAGATAGATGAATTTGGAACTCTAATTCCAACATGGATTGTAGTAGCTCTTTGAAACTTGACAAAATAAAGGAGTTCTCAGTTTGGTCTCTATGGTTTGTTTCGTCTTCAAGTAGCCCAAGGCACAGACTGTGGAAGCACTTTCATTGAGATGGGTTGCCAAGCTTCTAAGAAATAACGAGTTTCCAAAATACCAGCAAATATTTTTTCACCCAGTCTTGATGATACTTTCTGGTAATGATCAGTACACCAATCCCACTTGGCTCACCAAATTTTGTTCTTCTAGTTTGAAGCGTTCGTCTACAGTAGCAGTTTTTATATTTAGATTTCCCTCTGTTCTCTCCTGTATAGATAGATGAATTTGGAACTCTAAATCCAACATGGTTTGTACTAGCTGTTTGAAACTTGAAAAATAAAAGCATTCTCAGTTTTGTCTCTATGGATTGTTTCCTATTCTCTTAGCCCTAGGCACAGACTGTGGAAAATCACTTTCATTGAGAGGGGTTGCCAAGCTTCTAAGAAATAACGAGTTTCCGAAATACCAGCAAATATTTTTTCACACAATCTTGATGATACTTGTTGGTAATGATCAGTACACAAATCCCACTGGGCTCACCAAATTTTGTTCTTTTAGTTTGAAGTTTTCGTCTACATTAGCAATTTTTATATTTAGGTTTCCCTCTGTTCTCTCCTATATAGATAGATGAATTTGGAACTCTAAATCCAACATGGTTTGTAGTAGCTCTTTGAACCTTCTCAAAATAAAGGAGTTCCCAGTTTTGTCTCTATGGTTTGTTTCCTCTTCAAGTAGCCCTAGGCACAGACTGTGGAAAAGCACTTTCATTGAGAGGAGTTGCCAAGCTTCTAAGAAATAACGAGTTTCCGAAATACCAGCAAATATTTTTTCACCCAATCTTGATGATACTTGTTGCTGATGATCAGTACACAAATCCCACTTGGCTCACCAAATTCTGTTCTTCTAGGTTGAAGCGTTCGTCTACAGTAGCAGTTTTTATATTTAGGTTTCCCTCTGTTCTCTCCTATATAGATAGATGAATTTGGAACTCTAAATCCAACATGGTTTGTAGTAGCTCTTTGAAACTTGACAAAATAAAGGAGTTCTCAGTTTTGTCTCTATGTTTTGATTCATCTTCAAGTAGCCCTAGGCACAGACTGTGGAAAAGCACTTTCATTGAGAGGGGTTGCCAAGCTTCTGAGAAATTACGAATTTCCGAAATACCAGCAAATATTTTTTCACCCAATCTTGATGATACTTGGTGGTAAGGATCAGTACACAAATCCCACTTTGCTCACCAAATTTTGTTCTTCTAGGTTGAAGCGTTCGTCTACAGTAGCAGTTTTTATATTTAGGTTTCTCTCTGTTCTCTCCTATATAGATAGATGAATTTGGAACTCTAATTCCAACATGGATTGTAGTAGCTCTTTGAAACTTGACAAAATAAAGGAGTTCTCAGTTTTGTCTCTATGGTTTGTTTCGTCTTCAAGTAGCCCAAGGCACAGACTGTGGAAGCACTTTCATTGAGATGGGTTGCCAAGCTTCTAAGAAATAACGAGTTTCCGAAATACCAGCAAATATTTTTTCACCCAATCTTGATGATACTCGGTGGTAATGATCAGTACAGAAATCCCACTTTGCTCACCAAATTTTGTTCTTCTAGGTTGAAGCATTCGTCTACAGCAGCAGTTTTTATATTTAGGTTTCTCTCTGTTCTCTCCTATTTAGACAGATGAATTGGGAACTCTAAATCCAACATGGTTTTTAGTAGCTCTTTGAAACTTGACAAAATAAAAAAGTTCTCAGTTTTGTCTCTGTGGTTTGTTTCCTCTTTAATTAGCCCTAGGCACAGACTGAGGAAAAGCACATTCATTGAGAGGGGTTGCAAAGCTTCTAAGAAATAACGAGTTTCCGAAATACCAGCAAATATTTTTTCACCCAATCTTGATGATACTTGGTGGTAATGATCAGTACACAGATCCCACTTGGCTCACCAAATTTTGTTCTTCTAGGTTGAAGCGTTCGTCTACAGTAGCAGTTTTTATATTTAGGTTTCCCTCTGTTTTCTCCTATATAGATAGATGAATTTGGAACTCTAAATCCAACATGGTTTGTAGTAGCTCTTTGAAACTTCACAAAATAAAGGAGTTCTGAGTTTTATCTCTGTGGTTTGTTTCCTCTTCAAGTAGCCCTAGGCACAGACTGTGGAAAACCACTTTCATTGAGAGGGGTTGCCACGCTTCTAAGAAATAACGAGTTTCCGAAATACCAGCAAATATTTTTTCACCCAATCTCGATGATACTTGTTGCTAATGATCAGTACACAAATCCCACTTGGCTCACCAAATTTTGTTCTTCTAAGTTGAAGCGTTCGTCTACAGTAGCAGTTTTTATATTTAGGTTTCTCTCTGTTCTCTCCTATATAGATAGATGAATTTGGAACTCTAATTCCAACATGGATTGTAGTAGCTCTTTGAAACTTGACAAAATAAAGGAGTTCTCAGTTTTGTCTCTATGGTTTGTTTCGTCTTCAAGTAGCCCAAGGCACAGACAGTGGAAGCACTTTCATTGAGATGGGTTGCCAAGCTTCTAAGAAATTACGAGTTTCCGAAATACCAGCAAATATTTTTTCACCCAATCTTGATTATACTTGGTGGTAATGATCAGTACACAAATCCCACTTGGCTCACCAAATTTTGTTCTTCTAGGTTGAAGCGTTCGTCTACAGTAGCAGTTTATATATTTAGGTTTCCCTTTGTTCTCTCCTATATAGATAGATGAATTTGGAACTCTAAATCCAACATGGTTTGTACTAGCTCTTTGAAACTTCACAAAATAAAGGAGTTCTCAGTTTTGTCTGTATGGTTTGTTTCCTCTTCTTGTAGCCCTAGGCACAGACTGTGGAAAAGCACTTTCATTGAGAGGGGTTGCCAAGCTTCTAAGAAATAACGAGTTTCCGAAATACCAGCAAATATTTTTTCACCCAATCTTGATGATAATTGGTGGTAATGATCAGTACACAAATCCCACTTGGCTCACCAAATTTTGTTCTTCTAGTTTGAAGCTTTCGTCTACAGTAGCAGTTTTTATATTTAGGTTTCCCTCTGTTCTCTCCTATATAGATAGATGAATTTGGAACTCTAAATCCAACATGGTTTGTAGTAGCTCTTTGAAACTTCACAAAATAAAGGAGTTCTGAGTTTTGTCTCTGGGGTTTGTTTCCTCTTCAAGTAGCCCTAGGCACAGACTGTGGAAAAACACTTTCATTGAGAGGGGTTGCCACGCTTCTAAGAAATAACGAGTTTCCGAAATACCAGCAAATATTTTTTCACCCGATCTTGATGATACTGGTTGCTAATGATCAGTACACAAATCCCACTTGGCTCACCAAATTTTGTTCTTCTAGGTTGAAGCGTTCGTCTACAGTAGCAGTTTTTATATTTAGGTTTCTCTCTGTTCTCTCCTATATAGATAGATGAATTTGGAACTCTAAATCCAACATGGTTTGTAGTAGCTCTTCGAAACTAGACAAAATAAAAGAGTTCTCTGTTTTGTTTCTATGGTTTGTTTCCTCTTCAATAAGCCCTAGGCACATACTGTGGAAAAGCACTTTCATTGAGAGGGGTTGCCAAGCTTTTAAGAAATAACGAGTTTCCGAAATACCAGCAAATATTTTTTCACCCAATCTTGATGATACTGATTGCTAATGATCAGTACACAAATCCCACTTGGCTCACCAAATTTTGTTCTTCTAGGTTGAAGCGTTCGTCTACAGTAGCAGTTTTTATATTTAGGTTTCTCTCTGTTCTCTCCTATATAGATAGATGAATTTGGAACTCTAATTCCAACATGGATTGTAGTAGCTCTTTGAAACTTGACAAAATAAAGGAGTTCTCAGTTTGGTCTCTATGGATTGTTTCGTCTTCAAGTAGCCCAAGGCACAGACTGTGGAAGCACTTTCATTGAGATGGGTTGGCAAGCTTCTAAGAAATAACGAGTTTCCAAAATACCAGCAAATATTTTTTCACCCAGTCTTGATGATACTTTGTGTTAATGATCAGTACACCAATCCCACTTGGCTCACCAAATTTTGTTCTTCTGGGTTGAAGCGTTCGTCTACAGTAGCAGTTTTTATATTTAGATTTCCCTCTATTCTCTCCTGTATAGATAGATGAATTTGGAACTCTAAATCCAACATGGTTTGTACTAGCTCTCTGAAACTTGAAAAATAAAAGCGTTCTCAGTTTTGTCTCTATGGATTGTTTCCTCTTCTCTTAGCCCTAGGCACAGACT
This sequence comes from Callospermophilus lateralis, assembly GCF_048772815.1. Lineage (NCBI taxonomy): Eukaryota > Metazoa > Chordata > Mammalia > Rodentia > Sciuridae > Callospermophilus > Callospermophilus lateralis. Next base: position 18,991 of record NW_027513625.1, read on the forward strand.
GTGGAAAATCACTTTCATTGAGAGGGGTTGCCAAGCTTCTAAGAAATAACGAGTTTCCGAAATACCAGCAAATATTTTTTCACACAATCTTGATGATACTTGTTGCTAATGATCAGTACACAAATCCCACTTGGCTCACCAAATTTTGTTCTTTTAGTTTGAAGCTTTCGTCTACAGTAGCAATTTTTATATTTAGGTTTCCCTCTGTTCTCTCTTATATAGATAGATGAATTTGGAACTCTAAATCCAACATGGTTTGTAGTAGCTCTTTGAAACTTGACAAAATAAAGGAGTTCCCAGTTTTGTCTCTATGGTTTGTTTCCTCTTCAAGTAGCCCTAGGCACAGACTGTGGAAAAGGACTTTCATTGAGAGGAGTTGCCAAGCTTCTAAGAAATAACGAGTTTCCGAAATACCAGCAAATATTTTTTCACCCAATCTTGATGATACTTGGTGGTAATGATCAGTACACAGATCCCACTTGGCTCACCAAATTTTGTTCTTCTAGGTTGAAGCGTTCGTCTACAGTAGTCGTTTTTATATTTAGGTTTATCTCTGTTCTCTCATATATAGATAGATGAATTTGGAACTCAAAATCCAACATGGTTTGTAGAAGCTCTTTGAAACTTGACAAAATAAAAAAGTTCTGAGTTTTGTCTTTGTGGTTTGTTTCCTCTTCAAGTAGCCCTAGGCAAAGACTGTGGAAAACCATTTTCATTGAGAGGGGTTGCCACGCTTCTAAGAAATAACGAGTTTCCGAAATACCAGCATATATTATTTCACCTAATCTTGATGATACTTGTTGCTCATGATCAGTACACAAATCCCACTTGGCTCACCATATTTTGTTCTTCTAGGTTGAAGCGTTCGTCTACAGTAGCAGTTTTTATATTTAGGATTCTCTCTGTTCTCTCCTATATAGATAGATGAATTTGGAACTCTAAATCCAACATAGATTGTAGTAGCTCTTTGAAACTTGACAAAATAAAGGAGTTCTCAGTTTTGTCTGTATGGTTTGTTTCCTCTTCAAGTAGCCCTAGTCACAGACTGTGGAAAAGCACTTTCATTGAGAGGGTTGCCAAGCTATTAAGAAATTACTATTTTCTGAAACACCAGCAAATATTTTTTCACCCAATCTTGATGATACTTGTTGCGAATGATCAGTACACAAATCCCACTTGGCTCACCAAATTTTGTTCTTCTAGGTTTAAGCGTTCGTCTACAGTAGCAGTATTTATATCTAGGTTTCCCTCTGTTCTCTCCTATATAGATAGATGAATTTGGAACTCTAAATCCAACATGGTTTGTAGTAGCTCTTTGAAACTTGACAAAATAAAGGAGTTCTCAGTTTTGTCTCTATGGTTTGTTTCCTCTTCAAGTAGCCCTAGGCACAGACTGTGGAAAAGCACTTTCATTGAGAGGGGTTGCCAAGCTTCTAAGAAATTACGAGTTTCCGAAATTCCAGCAAATATTTTTTTTCACCCAATCTTGATGATACTTGGTGGTAATGATCAGTACAGAAATCCCACTTTGCTCACAAAATTTTGTTCTTCTAGGTTGAAGCATTCGTCAACAGTAGCAGTTTTTATATTTAGGTTTCCCTCTGTTCTCTCCTCTATAGATAGATGAATTTGGAACTCTAAATCCAACATGGATTGTAGTAGCTCTTTGAAACTTGACAAAATAAAGGAGTTCTCAGTTTTGTCTTTTTTGTTTGTTTCCTTTTCAAGTAGCCCTAGGCACAGACGATGGAAAAGCACTTTCATTGAGAGGGGTTGCCAAGCTTCTAAGAAATAACGAGTCCGAAATACCAGCAAATATTTTTTCACCCAATCTTGATGATACTTGGTGGTAATGATCAGTACAGAAATCCCACTTTGCTCACCAAATTTTGTTCTTCTAGGTTGAAGCATTCGTCTACAGTAGCAGTTTTTATATTTAGGTTTCCCTCTGTTCTCTCCTATTTAGACAGATGAATTTGGAACTCTAAATCCAACATGGTTTTTAGTAGCTCTTTGAAACTTGACAAAATAAAAAAGTTCTCAGTTTTGTCTCTATGGTTTGTTTCCTCTTTAAGTAGCCCTAGGCACAGACTGAGGAAAAGCACTTTCATTGAGAGGGGTTGCCAAGCTTCTAAGAAATAACGAGTTTCCGAAATACCAGCAAATATTTTTTCACCCAATCTTGATGATACTTGGTGGTAATGATCAGTACACAGATCAAACTTGGCTCACCAAATTTTGTTCTTCTAGGTTGAAGCGTTCGTCTACAGTAGCAGTTTTTATATTTAGGTTTCCCTCTGTTTTCTCCTATATAGATAGATGAATTTATAACTCTAAATCGAACATGGTTTGTAGTAGCTCTTTGAAACGTGACAAAATAAAGGAGTTCTCTGTTTTGTCTCTATGGTTTGTTTCCTCTTCAATTAGCCCTAGGCACATACTGTGGAAAAGCACTTTCATTGAGAGGGGTTGCCAAGCTTTTAAGGAATAACGAGTTTCCGAAATACCAGCAAATATTTTTTCACCCAATCTTGATGATAATTGGTGGTAATGATCAGTACACAAATCCCACTTGGCTCACCAAATTTTGTTCTTCTAGTTTGAAGCTTTCGTCTACAGTAGCAGTTTTTATATTTAGGTTTCCCTCTGTTCTCTCCTATATAGATAGATGAATTTGGAACTCTAAATCCAACATGGTTTGTAGTAGCTCTTTGAAACTTCACAAAATAAAGGAGTTCTGAGTTTTGTCTCTGGGGTTTGTTTCCTCTTCAAGTAGCCCTAGGCACAGACTGTGGAAAACCACTTTCATTGAGAGGGGTTGCCACGCTTCTAAGAAATAACGAGTTTCCGAAATACCAGCAAATATTTTTTCACCCGATCTTGATGATACTGGTTGCTAATGATCAGTACACAAATCCCACTTGGCTCACCAAATTTTGTTCTTCTAGGTTGAAGCGTTCGTCTACAGTAGCAGTTTTTATATTTAGGTTTCTCTCTGTTCTCTCCTATATAGATAGATGAATTTGGAACTCTAAATCCAACATGGTTTGTAGTAGCTCTTCGAAACTAGACAAAATAAAAGAGTTCTCTGTTTTGTTTCTATGGTTTGTTTCCTCTTCAATAAGCCCTAGGCACATACTGTGGAAAAGCACTTTCATTGAGAGGGGTTGCCAAGCTTTTAAGAAATAACGAGTTTCCGAAATACCAGCAAATATTTTTTCACCCAATCTTGATGATACTGATTGCTAATGATCAGTACACAAATCCCACTTGGCTCACCAAATTTTGTTCTTCTAGGTTGAAGCGTTCGTCTACAGTAGCAGTTTTTATATTTAGGTTTCTCTCTGTTCTCTCCTATATAGATAGATGAATTTGGAACTCTAATTCCAACATGGATTGTAGTAGCTCTTTGAAACTTGACAAAATAAAGGAGTTCTCAGTTTGGTCTCTATGGATTGTTTCGTCTTCAAGTAGCCCAAGGCACAGACTGTGGAAGCACTTTCATTGAGATGGGTTGGCAAGCTTCTAAGAAATAACGAGTTTCCAAAATACCAGCAAATATTTTTTCACCCAGTCTTGATGATACTTTGTGTTAATGATCAGTACACCAATCCCACTTGGCTCACCAAATTTTGTTCTTCTGGGTTGAAGCGTTCGTCTACAGTAGCAGTTTTTATATTTAGATTTCCCTCTGTTCTCTCCTGTATAGATAGATGAATTTGGAACTCTAAATCCAACATGGTTTGTACTAGCTCTCTGAAACTTGAAAAATAAAAGCGTTCTCAGTTTTGTCTCTATGGATTGTTTCCTCTTCTCTTAGCCCTAGGCACAGACTGTGGAAAATCACTTTCATTGAGAGGGGTTGCCAAGCTTCTAAGAAATAACGAGTTTCCGAAATACCAGCAAATATTTTTTCACACAATCTTGATGATACTTGTTGCTAATGATCAGTACACAAATCCCACTTGGCTCACCAAATTTTGTTCTTTTAGTTTGAAGCTTTCGTCTACAGTAGCAATTTTTATATTTAGGTTTCCCTCTGTTCTCTCTTATATAGATAGATGAATTTGGAACTCTAAATCCAACATGGTTTGTAGTAGCTCTTTGAAACTTGACAAAATAAAGGAGTTCCCAGTTTTGTCTCTATGGTTTGTTTCCTCTTCAAGTAGCCCTAGGCACAGACTGTGGAAAAGGACTTTCATTGAGAGGAGTTGCCAAGCTTCTAAGAAATAACGAGTTTCCGAAATACCAGCAAATATTTTTTCACCCAATCTTGATGATACTTGGTGGTAATGATCAGTACACAGATCCCACTTGGCTCACCAAATTTTGTTCTTCTAGGTTGAAGCGTTCGTCTACAGTAGTCGTTTTTATATTTAGGTTTATCTCTGTTCTCTCATATATAGATAGATGAATTTGGAACTCAAAATCCAACATGGTTTGTAGAAGCTCTTTGAAACTTGACAAAATAAAAAAGTTCTGAGTTTTGTCTTTGTGGTTTGTTTCCTCTTCAAGTAGCCCTAGGCAAAGACTGTGGAAAACCATTTTCATTGAGAGGGGTTGCCACGCTTCTAAGAAATAACGAGTTTCCGAAATACCAGCATATATTATTTCACCTAATCTTGATGATACTTGTTGCTCATGATCAGTACACAAATCCCACTTGGCTCACCATATTTTGTTCTTCTAGGTTGAAGCGTTCGTCTACAGTAGCAGTTTTTATATTTAGGATTCTCTCTGTTCTCTCCTATATAGATAGATGAATTTGGAACTCTAAATCCAACATAGATTGTAGTAGCTCTTTGAAACTTGACAAAATAAAGGAGTTCTCAGTTTTGTCTGTATGGTTTGTTTCCTCTTCAAGTAGCCCTAGTCACAGACTGTGGAAAAGCACTTTCATTGAGAGGGTTGCCAAGCTATTAAGAAATTACTATTTTCTGAAATACCAGCAAATATTTTTTCACCCAATCTTGATGATACTTGTTGCGAATGATCAGTACACAAATCCCACTTGGCTCACCAAATTTTGTTCTTCTAGGTTTAAGCGTTCGTCTACAGTAGCAGTATTTATATCTAGGTTTCCCTCTGTTCTCTCCTATATAGATAGATGAATTTGGAACTCTAAAATCCAACATGGTTTGTAGTAGCTCTTTGAAACTTGACAAAATAAAGGAGTTCTCAGTTTTGTCTCTATGGTTTGTTTTCCTCTTCAAGTAGCCCTAGGCACAGACTGTGGAAAGCACTTTCATTGAGAGGGGTTGCCAAGCTTCTAAGAAATTACGAGTTTCCGAAATTCCAGCAAATATTTTTTTTCACCCAATCCTTGATGATACTTGGTGGTAATGATCAGTACAGAAATCCCACTTTGCTCACAAAATTTTGTTCTTCTAGGTTGAAGCATTCGTCTACAGTAGCAGTTTTTATATTTAGGTTTCCCTCTGTTCTCTCCTATTTAGATAGATGAATTTGGAACTCTAAATCCAAACATGGTTTGTAGTAGCTCTCTGAAACTTGACAAAATAAAGGAGTTCTCAGTTTTGTCTCTATGTTTTGATTCATCTTCAAGTAGCCCTAGGCACAGACTGTGGAAAAGCACTTTCCATTGAGAGGGGTTGCCAAGCTTCTGAGAAATTACGAATTTCCGAAATACCAGCAAATATTTTTTCACCCAATCTTGATGATACTTGGTGGTAAGGATCAGTACACAAATCCCACTTTGCTCACCAAATTTTGTTCTTCTAGGTTGAAGCGTTCGTCTACAGTAGCAGTTTTTATATTTAGGTTTCTCTCTGTTCTCTTCCTATATAGATAGATGAATTTGGAACTCTAATTCCAACATGGATTGTAGTAGCTCTTTGAAACTTGACAAAATAAAGGAGTTCTCAGTTTGGTCTCTATGGATTGTTTCGTCTTCAAGTAGCCCAAGGCAACAGACTGTGGAAGCACTTTCATTTAGATGGGTTGGCAAGCTTCTAAGAAATAACGAGTTTCCAAAATACCAGCAAATATTTTTTCACCCAGTCTTGATGATACTTTGTGTTAATGATCAGTACACCAATCCCACTTGGCTCACCAAATTTTGTTCTTCTGGGTTGAAGCGTTCGTCTACAGTAGCAGTTTTTATAATTAGATTTCCCTCTTGTTCTCTCCTGTATAGATAGATGAATTTGGAACTCTAAATCCAACATGGTTTGTACTAGCTCTCTGAAACTTGAAAAATAAAAGCGTTCTCAGTTTTGTCTCTATGGATTGTTTCCTCTTCTCTTAGCCCTAGGCACAGACTGTGGAAAATCACTTTCATTGAGAGGGGTTGCCAAGCTTCTAAGAAATAACGAGTTTCCGAAATACCAGCAAATATTTTTTCACACAATCTTGATGATACTTGTTGCTAATGATCAGTACACAAATCCCACTTGGCTCACCAAATTTTGTTCTTTTAGTTTGAAGCTTTCGTCTACAGTAGCAATTTTTATATTTAGGTTTCCCTCTGTTCTCTCTTATATAGATAGATGAATTTGGAACTCTAAATCCAACATGGTTTGTAGTAGCTCTTTGAAACTGACAAAATAAAGGAGTACCCAGTTTTGTCTCTATGGTTTGTTTCCTCTTCAAGTAGCCCTAGGCACAGACTGTGGAAAAGGACTTTCATTGAGAGGAGTTGCCAAGCTTCTAAGAAATAACGAGTTTCCGAAATACCAGCAAATATTTTTTCACCCAATCTTGATGATACTTGGTGGTAATGATCAGTACACAGATCCCACTTGGCTCACCAAATTTTGTTCTTCTAGGTTGAAGCGTTCGTCTACAGTAGTCGTTTTTATATTTAGGTTTATCTCTGTTCTCTCATATATAGAAGATGAATTTGGAACTCAAAATCCAACATGGTTTTGTAGAAGCTCTTTGAAACTTGACAAAATAAAAAAGTTCTGAGTTTTGTCTTTGTGGTTTGTTTCCTCTTCAAGTAGCCCTAGGCAAAGACTGTGGAAAACCATTTTCATTGAGAGGGGTTGCCACGCTTCTAAGAAATAACGAGTTTCCGAAATACCAGCATATATTATTTCACCTAATCTTGATGATACTTGTTGCTCATGATCAGTACACAAATCCCACTTGGCTCACCATATTTTGTTTTCTAGGTTGAAGCGTTCGTCTACAGTAGCAGTTTTTATATTTAGGATTCTCTCTGTTCTCTCCTATATAGATAGATGAATTTGGAACTCTAAATCCAACATAGATTGTAGTAGCTCTTTGAAACTTGACAAAATAAAGGAGTTTCTCAGTTTTGTCTGTATGGTTTGTTTCCTCTTCAAGTAGCCCTAGTCACAGACTGTGGAAAAGCACTTTCATTGAGAGGGTTGCCAAGCTATTTAAGAAATTACTATTTTTCTGAAATACCAGCAAATATTTTTTCACCCAATCTTGATGATACTTGTTGCGAATGATCAGTACACAAATCCCACTTGGCTCACCAAATTTTGTTCTTCTAGGTTTAAGCGTTCGGCTACAGTAGCAGTATTTATATCTAGGTTTCCCTCTGTTCTCTCCTATATAGATAGATGAATTTGGAACTCTAAATCCAACATGGTTTGTAGTAGCTCTTTGAAACTTGACAAAATAAAGGAGTTCTCAGTTTTGTCTCTATGGTTTGTTTCCTCTTCAAGTAGCCCTAGGCACAGACTGTGGAAAAGCACTTTCATTGAGAGGGGTTGCCAAGCTTCTAAGAAATTACAGTTTCCGAAATTCCAGCAAATATTTTTTTTCACCCAATCTTGATGATACTTGGTGGTAATGATCAGTACAGAAATCCCACTTTGCTCACAAAATTTTGTTCTTCTAGGTTGAAGCATTCGTCTACAGTAGCAGTTTTTATATTTAGGTTTCCCTCTGTTCTCTCCTATTTAGATAGATGAATTTGGAACTCTAAATCCAACATGGTTTTTAGTAGCTCTTTTGAAACTTGACAAATAAAGGAGTTCTCAGTTTTGTCTCTATGGTTTGATTCATCTTCAAGTAGCCCTAGGCACAGACTGTGGAAAGCACTTTCATT